>NW_025534716.1:0-50000 GCF_020615455.1 Coregonus clupeaformis
GTAGTACTCACTGAACTCAACAGGCTGTAAGGGACAAACTAGATGAGAGTAGTACTCACTGAACTCAACAGGCTGTAAGGGACAAACTAGATGAGTAGTACTCACTGAACTCAACAGGCTGTAAGGGACAAACTAGATGAGGAGTACTCACTGAACTCAACAGGCTGTAAGGGACAAACTAGATGAGGAGTACTCACTGAACTCAACAGGCTGTAAGGGACAAACTAGATGAGGAGTACTCACTGAACTCAACAGGCTGTAAGGGACAAACTAGATGAGGAGTAGTACTCACTGAACTCAACAGGCTGTAAGGGACAAACTAGATGAGTAGTACTCACTGAACTCAACAGGCTGTAAGGGACAAACTAGATGAGGAGTACTCACTGAACTCAACAGGCTGTAAGGGACAAACTAGATGAGGAGTAGTACTCACTGAACTCAACAGGCTGTAAGGGACAAACTAGATGAGGAGTACTCACTGAACTCAACAGGCTGGACAAACTAGATGAGGAGTACTCACTGAACTCAACAGGCTGTAAGGGACAAACTAGATGAGGAGTACTCACTGAACTCAACAGGCTGTAAGGGACAAACTAGATGAGGAGTAGTACTCACTGAACTCAACAGGCTGTAAGGGACAAACTAGATGAGGAGTACTCACTGAACTCAACAGGCTGTAAGGGACAAACTAGATGAGTAGTACTCACTGAACTCAACAGGCTGTAAGGGACAAACTAGATGAGGAGTACTCACTGAACTCAACAGGCTGTAAGGGACAAACTAGATGAGTAGTACTCACTGAACTCAACAGGCTGTAAGGGACAAACTAGATGAGTAGCAGTACTCACTGAACTCAACAGGCTGTAAGGGACATACTAGATGAGGAGTAGTACTCACTGAACTCAACAGGCTGTAAGGGACAAACTAGATGAGGGTAGTACTCACTGAACTCAACAGGCTGTAAGGGACAAACTAGATGAGGGAGTACTCACTGAACTCAACAGGCTGTAAGGGACAAACTAGATGAGGAGTACTCACTGAACTCAACAGGCTGTAAGGGACAAACTAGATGAGGAGTAGTACTCACTGAACTCAACAGGCTGTAAGGGACAAACTAGATGAGGAGTAGTACTCACTGAACTCAACAGGCTGTAAGGGACAAACTAGATGAGGAGTAGTACTCACTGAACTCAACAGGCTGTAAGGGACAAACTAGATGAGGGAGTACTCACTGAACTCAACAGGCTGTAAGGGACAAACTAGATGAGGTAGTACTCACTGAACTCAACAGGCTGTAAGGGACAAACTAGATGAGGAGTAGTACTCACTGAACTCAACAGGCTGTAAGGGACAAACTAGATGAGGAGTAGTACTCACTGAACTCAACAGGCTGTAAGGGACAAACTAGATGAGGAGTAGTACTCACTGAACTCAACAGGCTGTAAGGGACAAACTAGATGAGTAGTACTCACTGAACTCAACAGGCTGTAAGGGACAAACTAGATGAGGAGTACTCACTGAACTCAACAGGCTGTAAGGGACAAACTAGATGAGGAGTACTCACTGAACTCAACAGGCTGTAAGGGACAAACTAGATGAGAGTAGTACTCACTGAACTCAACAGGCTGTAAGGGACAAACTAGATGAGGAGTAGTACTCACTGAACTCAACAGGCTGTAAGGGACAAACTAGATGAGTAGTACTCACTGAACTCAACAGGCTGTAAGGGACAAACTAGATGAGTAGTACTCACTGAACTCAACAGGCTGTAAGGGACAAACTAGATGAGAGTAGTACTCACTGAACTCAACAGGCTGTAAGGGACAAACTAGATGAGGAGTACTCACTGAACTCAACAGGCTGTAAGGGACAAACTAGATGAGGAGTAGTACTCACTGAACTCAACAGGCTGTAAGGGACAAACTAGATGAGGAGTAGTACTCACTGAACTCAACAGGCTGTAAGGGACAAACTAGATGAGGAGTAGTACTCACTGAACTCAACAGGCTGTAAGGGACAAACTAGATGAGTAGTACTCACTGAACTCAACAGGCTGTAAGGGACAAACTAGATGAGGAGTAGTACTCACTGAACTCAACAGGCTGTAAGGGACAAACTAGATGAGGAGTACTCACTGAACTCAACAGGCTGTAAGGGACAAACTAGATGAGGAGTAGTACTCACTGAACTCAACAGGCTGTAAGGGACAAACTAGATGAGGAGTAGTACTCACTGAACTCAACAGGCTGTAAGGGACAAACTAGATGAGGAGTACTCACTGAACTCAACAGGCTGTAAGGGACAAACTAGATGAGGAGTAGTACTCACTGAACTCAACAGGCTGTAAGGGACAAACTAGATGAGGAGTACTCACTGAACTCAACAGGCTGTAAGGGACAAACTAGATGAGAGTAGTACTCACTGAACTCAACAGGCTGTAAGGGACAAACTAGATGAGTAGTACTCACTGAACTCAACAGGCTGTAAGGGACAAACTAGATGAGGAGTAGTACTCACTGAACTCAACAGGCTGTAAGGGACAAACTAGATGAGTAGTAGTACTCACTGAACTCAACAGGCTGTAAGGGACAAACTAGATGAGGAGTACTCACTGAACTCAACAGGCTGTAAGGGACAAACTAGATGAGGAGTAGTACTCACTGAACTCAACAGGCTGTAAGGGACAAACTAGATGAGTAGTACTCACTGAACTCAACAGGCTGTAAGGGACAAACTAGATGAGGAGTAGTACTCACTGAACTCAACAGGCTGTAAGGGACAAACTAGATGAGGAGTACTCACTGAACTCAACAGGCTGTAAGGGACAAACTAGATGAGGAGTAGTACTCACTGAACTCAACAGGCTGTAAGGGACAAACTAGATGAGGAAGTACTCACTGAACTCAACAGGCTGTAAGGGACAAACTAGATGAGAGTAGTACTCACTGAACTCAACAGGCTGTAAGGGACAAACTAGATGAGGAGTACTCACTGAACTCAACAGGCTGTAAGGGACAAACTAGATGAGGAGTAGTACTCACTGAACTCAACAGGCTGTAAGGGACAAACTAGATGAGTAGTACTCACTGAACTCAACAGGCTGTAAGGGACAAACTAGATGAGGGGAGTACTCACTGAACTCAACAGGCTGTAAGGGACAAACTAGATGAGGAGTACTCACTGAACTCAACAGGCTGTAAGGGACAAACTAGATGAGGAGTAGTACTCACTGAACTCAACAGGCTGTAAGGGACAAACTAGATGAGGAGTAGTACTCACTGAACTCAACAGGCTGTAAGGGACAAACTAGATGAGGAGTACTCACTGAACTCAACAGGCTGTAAGGGACAAACTAGATGAGGAGTACTCACTGAACTCAACAGGCTGTAAGGGACAAACTAGATGAGGAGTAGTACTCACTGAACTCAACAGGCTGTAAGGGACAAACTAGATGGAGTAGTACTCACTGAACTCAACAGGCTGTAAGGGACAAACTAGATGAGGAGTACTCACTGAACTCAACAGGCTGTAAGGGACAAACTAGATGAGGAGTAGTACTCACTGAACTCAACAGGCTGTAAGGGACAAACTAGATGAGTAGTAGTACTCACTGAACTCAACAGGCTGTAAGGGACAAACTAGATGAGGAGTAGTACTAACTGAACTCAACAGGCTGTAAGGGACAAACTAGATAGGAGGAGTACTCACTGAACTCAACAGGCTGTAAGGGACAAACTAGATGAGAGTAGTACTCACTGAACTCAACAGGCTGTAAGGGACAAACTAGATGAGGGTAGTACTCACTGAACTCAACAGGCTGTAAGGGACAAACTAGATGAGGAGTAGTACTCACTGAACTCAACAGGCTGTAAGGGACAAACTAGATGAGTAGTACTCACTGAACTCAACAGGCTGTAAGGGACAAACTAGATGAGGAGAGTACTCACTGAACTCAACAGGCTGTAAGGGACAAACTAGATGAGGAGTAGTACTCACTGAACTCAACAGGCTGTAAGGGACAAACTAGATGAGGAGTAGTACTCACTGAACTCAACAGGCTGTAAGGGACAAACTAGATGAGGAGAGTACTCACTGAACTCAACAGGCTGTAAGGGACAAACTAGATGAGTAGTACTCACTGAACTCAACAGGCTGTAAGGGACAAACTAGATGAGGAGTAGTACTCACTGAACTCAACAGGCTGTAAGGGACAAACTAGATGAGGAGTACTCACTGAACTCAACAGGCTGTAAGGGACAAACTAGATGAGGAGTACTCACTGAACTCAACAGGCTGTAAGGGACAAACTAGATGAGGAGAGTACTCACTGAACTCAACAGGCTGTAAGGGACAAACTAGATGAGGAGTAGTACTCACTGAACTCAACAGGCTGTAAGGGACAAACTAGATGAGGAGTAGTACTCACTGAACTCAACAGGCTGTAAGGGACAAACTAGATGAGGAGAGTACTCACTGAACTCAACAGGCTGTAAGGGACAAACTAGATGAGGAGTAGTACTCACTGAACTCAACAGGCTGTAAGGGACAAACTAGATGAGTAGTACTCACTGAACTCAACAGGCTGTAAGGGACAAACTAGATGAGGAGTACTCACTGAACTCAACAGGCTGTAAGGGACAAACTAGATGAGGAGTACTCACTGAACTCAACAGGCTGTAAGGGACAAACTAGATGAGGAGTAGTACTCACTGAACTCAACAGGCTGTAAGGGACAAACTAGATGAGGAGTAGTACTCACTGAACTCAACAGGCTGTAAGGGACAAACTAGATGAGGGTAGTACTCACTGAACTCAACAGGCTGTAAGGGACAAACTAGATGAGGAGTACTCACTGAACTCAACAGGCTGTAAGGGACAAACTAGATGAGAGAGTACTCACTGAACTCAACAGGCTGTAAGGGACAAACTAGATGAGGAGTAGTACTCACTGAACTCAACAGGCTGTAAGGGACAAACTAGATGAGGAGTAGTACTCACTGAACTCAACAGGCTGTAAGGGACAAACTAGATGAGTAGTACTCACTGAACTCAACAGGCTGTAAGGGACAAACTAGATGAGGGAGTACTCACTGAACTCAACAGGCTGTAAGGGACAAACTAGATGAGGAGTACTCACTGAACTCAACAGGCTGTAAGGGACAAACTAGATGAGGAGTAGTACTCACTGAACTCAACAGGCTGTAAGGGACAAACTAGATGAGGAGTACTCACTGAACTCAACAGGCTGTAAGGGACAAACTAGATGAGGAGTACTCACTGAACTCAACAGGCTGTAAGGGACAAACTAGATGAGGAGTACTCACTGAACTCAACAGGCTGTAAGGGACAAACTAGATGAGGAGTAGTACTCACTGAACTCAACAGGCTGGACAAACTAGATGAGGAGTAGTACTCACTGAACTCAACAGGCTGTAAGGGACAAACTAGATGAGTAGTAGTACTCACTGAACTCAACAGGCTGTAAGGGACAAACTAGATGAGGAGTACTCACTGAACTCAACAGGCTGTAAGGGACAAACTAGATGAGGAGTACTCACTGAACTCAACAGGCTGGACAAACTAGATGAGGAGTACTCACTGAACTCAACAGGCTGTAAGGGACAAACTAGATGAGGAGTAGTACTCACTGAACTCAACAGGCTGTAAGGGACAAACTAGATGAGGAGTAGTACTCACTGAACTCAACAGGCTGTAAGGGACAAACTAGATGAGGAGTAGTACTCACTGAACTCAACAGGCTGTAAGGGACAAACTAGATGAGTAGTACTCACTGAACTCAACAGGCTGTAAGGGACAAACTAGATGAGTAGTACTCACTGAACTCAACAGGCTGTAAGGGACAAACTAGATGAGGAGTACTCACTGAACTCAACAGGCTGTAAGGGACAAACTAGATGAGGAGTAGTACTCACTGAACTCAACAGGCTGTAAGGGACAAACTAGATGAGGAGTAGTACTCACTGAACTCAACAGGCTGTAAGGGACTAACTAGATGAGGAGTAGTACTCACTGAACTCAACAGGCTGTAAGGGACAAACTAGATGAGGAGTACTCACTGAACTCAACAGGCTGTAAGGGACAAACTAGATGAGGAGTACTCACTGAACTCAACAGGCTGTAAGGGACAAACTAGATGAGTAGTACTCACTGAACTCAACAGGCTGTAAGGGACAAACTAGATGAGGAGTAGTACTCACTGAACTCAACAGGCTGTAAGGGACAAACTAGATGAGGAGTAGTACTCACTGAACTCAACAGGCTGTAAGGGACAAACTAGATGAGGAGTACTCACTGAACTCAACAGGCTGTAAGGGACAAACTAGATGAGGAGTAGTACTCACTGAACTCAACAGGCTGTAAGGGACAAACTAGATGAGGGAGTACTCACTGAACTCAACAGGCTGGACAAACTAGATGAGGAGTAGTACTCACTGAACTCAACAGGCTGTAAGGGACAAACTAGATGAGTAGTACTCACTGAACTCAACAGGCTGTAAGGGACAAACTAGATGAGGAGTACTCACTGAACTCAACAGGCTGTAAGGGACAAACTAGATGAGGAGTACTCACTGAACTCAACAGGCTGTAAGGGACAAACTAGATGAGGAGTAGTACTCACTGAACTCAACAGGCTGTAAGGGACAAACTAGATGAGTAGTACTCACTGAACTCAACAGGCTGTAAGGGACAAACTAGATGAAGAGTACTCACTGAACTCAACAGGCTGTAAGGGACAAACTAGATGAGGAGTACTCACTGAACTCAACAGGCTGTAAGGGACAAACTAGATGAGGAGTAGTACTCACTGAACTCAACAGGCTGGACAAACTAGATGAGTAGTACTCACTGAACTCAACAGGCTGTAAGGGACAAACTAGATGAGTAGTACTCACTGAACTCAACAGGCTGTAAGGGACAAACTAGATGAGGAGTACTCACTGAACTCAACAGGCTGTAAGGGACAAACTAGATGAGGAGTACTCACTGAACTCAACAGGCTGGACAAACTAGATGAGGAGTAGTACTCACTGAACTCAACAGGCTGTAAGGGACAAACTAGATGAGGAGTACTCACTGAACTCAACAGGCTGTAAGGGACAAACTAGATGAGGAGTAGTACTCACTGAACTCAACAGGCTGTAAGGGACAAACTAGATGAGGAGTACTCACTGAACTCAACAGGCTGTAAGGGACAAACTAGATGAGGAGTACTCACTGAACTCAACAGGCTGGACAAACTAGATGAGTAGTACTCACTGAACTCAACAGGCTGTAAGGGACAAACTAGATGAGGAGTACTCACTGAACTCAACAGGCTGTAAGGGACAAACTAGATGAGGAGTAGTACTCACTGAACTCAACAGGCTGTAAGGGACAAACTAGATGAGGAGTAGTACTCACTGAACTCAACAGGCTGTAAGGGACAAACTAGATGAGGAGTAGTACTCACTGAACTCAACAGGCTGTAAGGGACAAACTAGATGAGTAGTACTCACTGAACTCAACAGGCTGTAAGGGACAAACTAGATGAGGAGTACTCACTGAACTCAACAGGCTGTAAGGGACAAACTAGATGAGGGTAGTACTCACTGAACTCAACAGGCTGTAAGGGACAAACTAGATGAGGAGTAGTACTCACTGAACTCAACAGGCTGTAAGGGACAAACTAGATGAGGAGTAGTACTCACTGAACTCAACAGGCTGTAAGGGACAAACTAGATGAGGAGTACTCACTGAACTCAACAGGCTGTAAGGGACAAACTAGATGAGGAGTAGTACTCACTGAACTCAACAGGCTGTAAGGGACAAACTAGATGAGGAGTAGTACTCACTGAACTCAACAGGCTGTAAGGGACAAACTAGATGAGGAGGAGTATTCACTGAACTCAACAGGCTGTAAGGGACAAACTAGATGAGGAGTAGTACTCACTGAACTCAACAGGCTGTAAGGGACAAACTAGATGAGTAGTACTTACTGAACTCAACAGGCTGTAAGGGACAAACTAGATGAGGAGTAGTACTCACTGAACTCAACAGGCTGTAAGGGACAAACTAGATGAGGAGTAGTACTCACTGAACTCAACAGGCTGTAAGGGACTAAAATCGGACCTGTTAGAGCAGAGGCATGAATAAGTTGAAGGTGAAAGTTTAATTTTTTGACGATTTCTAATTATTATTACTCCGATCTATAGTTTGAGTAACACCAGTGATTTTAAACAAACAGTGAATGTATTCTAAAACGATGATCTATTTCCATTGCGGGGAACAGTGTTTAAAATGAAAGTAGATCCAAGTAAATGTTTTGTTATTGAATATGAAGCGGGTAAGACAGCACCAACAAACGTTTTGAAGGTTGTAATAGATCTGTTCAACAACAGGGTTTATAATTTGACTAAATCAATGCAACAGGTCTAATTGATGAGATCACCGTAAAGGGGCTCTGGGGATTGCTTTAATGTAGAAGGGGTTTTGTTCTGCTCAACTGGACGCTGTATCATCTGATGTGTTTTAGGTCCACCCACACACACGAGCACACCTGTTATGAATATTTGTTACATTTTTGTCATTTAGCAGACGCTCTTATCCAGAGCGACTTACAGGAGCAATTAGGGTTAAGTGCCTTGCTCAAGGGCACATCGACAGATTTTTCACCTGGTCGGCTAGGGGATTAGAACCAGCGACCTTTCGGTTACTGGCACAACGCTCTTAACCACTAAGCTACTTGCCGCCTGTTAGTGGTGTTAATACCGTGTTTGATTTATTGTGTCTTTTCATTGGTTTTCACGGGTTAGAGAGGAAGCACCTTAAGGGGCACACAAATTACATTTTGGGGAAGTTTTTATTTTCTGAGTTTTAACTGAATTCTTTTGATAAGAAATGTACTGAAAAACCCCCAATGTAAACCTGGTATACAAAATGTATGAAATGTTTAAAATGTTTTTAAATCATTAGTCTGAGGTACAGGTGAAGAAACACTCTCTTAAAGGGGAGGAAACACTCGCTTAAAGGGGAGGAAACACTCTCTTAAAGGGGAGGAAACACTCGCTTAAAGGGGAGGAAACACTCTCTTAAAGGGGAGGAAACACTCTCTTAAAGGGGAGGAAACACTCTCTTAAAGGGGAGGAAACACTCACTTAAAGGGGAGGAAACACTCACTTAAAGGGGAGGAAACACTCTTTTAAAGGGGAGGAAACTCACTTAAAGGAGAGGAAACATTCTCTTAAAGGGGAGGAAACACTCACTTAAAGGAGAGGAAACATTCTCTTAAAGGGGAGTAAACACTCGCTTAAAGGGGAGGAAACACTCTTAAAGGGGAGGAAACACTCTCTTAAAGGGGAGGAAACACTCTCTTAAAGGGGAGGAAACACTCGCTTAAAGGGGAGGAAACACTCTCTTAAAGGGGAGGAAACACTCTCTTAAAGGGGAGGAAACACTCTCTTAAAGGGGAGGAAACACTCACTTAAAGGGGAGGAAACACTCACTTAAAGGGGAGGAAACACTCTTTTAAAGGGGAGGAAACTCACTTAAAGGAGAGGAAACATTCTCTTAAAGGGGAGGAAACACTCACTTAAAGGAGATGAAACATTCTCTTAAAGGGGAGTAAACACTCGCTTAAAGGGGAGGAAACACTCTTAAAGGGGAGGAAACACTCTCTTAAAGGGGAGGAAACACTCGCTTAAAGGGGAGGAAACACTCGCTTAAAGGGGAGGAAACACTCTCTTAAAGGGGAGGAAACACTCATTTAAAGGGGAGGAAACCCTTTAAAGGGGTTGAATGACCTCTGTCCTGACCTTCTAGTGTGTTTTTTTTACACATTAATCACGATGTGAGTCGTGTGTCAGAAAGGGGGGGTATTACCAGTCCCCTGAGGCTTTTTGGTTAAATATAATAATAATAATAATAATAATAATATGCCATTTAGCAGACGCTTTTATCCAAAGCGACTTACAGTCATGTGCGCATACATTTTTACGTATGGGTGGTCCCGGGGATCGAACCCACTACCCTGGCGTTACAAGCGCCATGCTCTACCAATTTGAGCTACAGAGGACCACAATATGCTAATTGTTTTGTTCACATGCCTGCCTGTTAAAGGAAGAAGGGTATCAAATGATAAATATCAAAAGATATATGCAGAAGTCTGTTTGTTTCGTTTGGTCTGTTTCTGTCTTGCTTTAATACAAATCTCACCAGATTGGGTCGGCTGGATGGTCGAGATTTCTCTTCTAAGAATTAACCATCTAACTCCTTGACCCTGTAACTCTGCGGTGAGGTCGTCGATATGATGGGGGGGGAGTATAAAGCCAATTTGAAAAACATTCTTTCAACTATGTGTTGAAATTCTCTTTGACCATGTGTCTTATAAATTGGTATTAAGAATATTGGTAGAAGTAATAATTTGTCATTCAGTGAATAATTTGTCTGGATGCCCTAAACTTAACTGTAGTTCTGCTCTGTCCTCTCTCTCTCTCTCTCTCTCTCTCTCTCTCTCTCTCTCTCTCTCTCTCTCTCTCTCTCTCTCTCTCTCTCTCTCTCTCTCTCTCTCTCTCTCTCTCTCTCTCTCTCTCTCTCTCTCTCTCTCTCTCTCTCTCTCTCTCTCTCTCTCTCTCTCTCTCTCTCTCTCTCTCTCTCTCTCTCTCTCTCTCTCTCTCTCTCTCTCTCTCTCTCTCTTGAGGTTATGGCGAAGTGACCACAGATGGTTTCTAGATGCATGGAAGATCATTTGACCCAGAACGGTGTGAACCTCAACACCCCCCTCTACCCGGCTGAAAATGGCGTTCAATATGGTCCTTCATCACCGTGAGACCTGAGTCTGAGCCAGCGACCTGTACACAGTCGACGCTATCAACTGCCTTTTCTCTCAGGAGTGTGACAGGAGTCCATGTGGAGTGAGCATGGAGAGAGATCCAGTCCAAAAACCTTCTCTCATGTTGCTGGTATACTGGTTGGCAAATGGACAAGGCGTAATAGACTGGAAAGGACAGGGGCGGCTTCAATCCACTTTGAACATTATCATGGGCCATCTACTTTGAACATTATCATGGGCCATCTACTTTGAACATTATCATGGGCCATCTACTTTGAACATTATCATGGGCCATACACTTTGAACATTATCATGGGCCATCAACTTTGAACATTATCATGGGCCATACACTTTGAACATTATCATGGGCCATACACTTTGAACATTATCATGGGCCATTTACTTTGAACATTATCATGGGCCAATCAACTTTGAACATTAGCATGGGCCAATCTACTTTGAACATTATCATGGGCCATCTACTTTGAACATTATCATGGGCTTCACCATCATCCCCTTTGAACATTAGTGCCATTGGGAAGAGGAACTGTGAAGCTATCTGAAGAAGAAGAAAAATGAAGAGACGCCAGAAGATTGAGTGCCGGGGAGGGCGGGAGGGAGGGAGGGAGGGAGGGAGGGCGTTGGTCAATTGTGCCTGTAATTGATTTAGACTGGTCCAAAGTTGTTTTATTTGGGGTTATCAAGTTGATTGTATAGTAATTAACACTAAGAATGCAATGAGATACTGATCTGTAATTATAACCGAGATGAAAAGGTTAATACTGGAATTATAAGATTAATATACTGTATGTTAATGTCAATGTACATTCTGCTAGTATCGATGTGTGCTAAGTTGAGGGTTTTAACTTTGAGTGATAGAACCAATGTGAATCACTGAGCAATGTCATTCTAAATTTGGGTTGGATAATTATTATTATTATTTTTTTAATTATGATTTGGAAACTGAATGATTTCCCCCAACCTACTCCCTATTTCTGACTGCATCTCTGATGATGAGGACCCCAATCCTGAGCATGAGGACCCAGATGTAGAGCTTATGTTCCACACTGAGAGAGGATCTCTGCCCACTGGTGGAGGAAGGGTTCCACGCTGAGAGAGGATCTCTGCCTTTACGGGTGGAGGAAGGGTTCCACGCTGAGAGAGGTTCTCTGCCTTTACAGGTGGAGGAAGGGTTCCACGCTGAGAGAGGATCTCTGCCTTTACGGGTGGAGGAAGGGTTCCACGCTGAGAGAGGATCTCTGCCCACGGGTGGAGGAAGGGTTCCACGCTGAGAGAGGATCTCTGCCCACGGGTGGAGGAAGGGTTCCACGCTGAGAGAGGATCTCTGCCTTTACGGGTGGAGGAAGGGTTCCACGCTGAGAGAGGATCTCTGCCTTTACGGGTGGAGGAAGGGTTCCACGCTGAGAGAGGATCTCTGCCTTTACGGGTGGAGGAAGGGTTCCACACTGAGAGAGGATCTCTGCCCACGGGTGGAGGAAGGGTTCCACACTGAGAGAGGATCTCTGCCCACGGGTGTAGGAAGGGTTCCACACTGAGAGAGGATCTCTGCCCACGGGTGTAGGAAGAGTTTCTAAATGGGATGATTTCCTATTTGCTGTAATGAAGCTTGTGTCTGATGTTAATTTGATGGGTGTTATTATTTTCCAGATTGACTGTGTTTTGATAAATGGAAGGTTGTTTACCACGGATGAAATGTCGGCACCAGAAGGATGTTTTTTGTTGGTTTAAATGTAATGATGTAATGCTTGAACCCTTACATTTTTATAGAAGGAACTGAGTTTCTTGACAGGGGTATGTGAGAGAAAAAATTAGTATTAGCATTAAGGTGTGCTGTAGTGTGGTGTAGTGGCCAGTGGGTGGGGCTACCTACCCCTCCTCCTCCTCACACACCATCACCACCTCTCTCTGTAATCTTATCATTCCTCTCTCTCTCTCTCTGTCTCTCTCTCTGTCTCTCGCTCTGTCTCTCTCTCTCTCTCTCTCTCTCTCTCTCTCTCTGTCTCTCTCTCTCTCTCTCTCTCTCTGTCTCTCTCTCTCTGTCTCTCTCTCTCTCTCAATTTAATTTAATTCAATTCAAAGGGATTTATTGGCATGGGAAACATATGTTAACATTGCCAAAGCAAATGAAATAGATCATAAACAAAAGTGAAATGAATGAACAATAAGAAATGAACAGTAAACATTACACTCACAGAAGTTCCAAAGGAATAGAGACATTTCAAATGTCATATTATGTCTATATACAGTGTTATAATGATGTGCAAATAGTTAAAGTACAAAAGGGAAAATAAATAAACATAAATATGGGTTGTATTTACAACGGTGTCTCTCTCTCTCTCTCTCTCTCTCTCTCTCTCTCTCTCTCTCTCTCTCTCTCTCTCTCTCTCTGTCTCTCTGTCTCTCTGTCTCTCTGTCTCTCTGTCTCTCTGTCTCTCTGTCTCTCTGTCTCTCTTTCTCTCTCTCTCTCTCTCTCTCTCTGTCTCTCTCTCTCTCTCTCTCTGCAGATGGCATGTATAATATAATGTAGTTTAACGTTACATCTACATGGTGTTCTGTACCTTCAGTCCATTGGACCATCCCAGCAGGTTAATGTCAGGGGTCAGGGTCAGGGGTCAGGGGTCAGGGGTCAGGGGTCAGGGGTCAGGGTCAGGGGTCAGGGTTAGGCTGTGAGAGGAGACAGAACAGATGACCTTCCCAGAGAAAAGAACAGCACAACACATCCACAGAATGAAAGATTTCCTGTCCTACAGTGTGTGTGTGTGTGTGTGTGTGTGTGTGTGTGTGTGTGTGTGTGTGTGTGTGTGTGTGTGTGTGTGTGTGTGTGTGTGTGTGTATGTGTGTTGGGTCCGGTCCAGTCCATTAAAGTTAAAACAGTCAGATTATTCTAGGTTAGTACCCTACACTCTAATCTAATCCAGATTAATATGATTCTGACATAACTACTGTAATCTACACTAATCTAAGAAGAATCGCAGGGGCACTGTGTGTGTGTGTGTGTGTGTGTGTGTGTCAGCAGTGTGTGTGTGATATAGGGATGTTTGCTGTTTTTACTCTGATCACATTTCCTGTCGTCAAGGCCAAAGGTTGCTAAGCAACTTCACTCCTGTCTACTGTCATAAAGGTTTAATTCTCTCCCCTCTCTGTCTCTCTCTCTCTCTCTCTCTGTCTTCATCTCTCTCTCTCTCTCTCCCCCTCTCTCTCCCTCTCTCTCTCTCTCTCTCTCTCTCTGTCTTCATCTCTCTCTCTCTCTCTCCCTCTCTCTCTCTCTCTCTCTCTCTCTCTCTCCCTCTCTCTCTCTCTGTCTTCATCTCTCTCTCGCTCTCTCCTCTCTCTCTCTCTCTCTCTCTCTCTCTCTCTCTCTCTCTCTCTCTCTCTCTCTCTCTCTCTCTCTCTCTCTCTGTCTTCATCTCTCTCTCTCTCTCTCTCTCTCTCTCTCTCTCTCTCTCTCTCTCTCTCTCTCTCTCTCTCTCTCTCTCTCTCTCTCCCTCTCGGTCTCTTTCCATCCCTGTCTGTTTCTCCCACCCCTCCCTCCATCTCTCTCTCTCTCTCTCTCTCTCTGTTTAAACCACCAGCTAAGGGAGAGGCTGGGGCAGGAGGGAAATTCATTTACATTTACATTTTAGTCATTTAGCAGACGCTCTTATCCAGAGCGACTTACAGTTAGTGAGTGCATACATGTTTTTGTTTTTTACATACTGGTCCCCCTTGGGAAACAAACCCACAACCCTGGCATTGCAAACTGAGCTACACAGCTAAGGGAGAGACTGGGGCAGGAATAGCCACCAGCTAGCAGAGGGCACTACAGTTCAGCGTTCAACACCATAGTGCCCACAAAGCTCATCACTAAGCTAAGGACCCTGGGACTAAACACCTCCCTCTGCAACTGGATCCTGGACTTCCTGACTGGAAGTCCAGGATAGGCAACAACACATCTGCCACGCTGATCCTCAACACGGGGCCCCTCAGGGGTGCATGCTTAGTCCTCTCCTGTACTCCCTGTTCAGCAACGACTGCGTGGCCAAGCACGACTCCAACACCATCATTAAGTTTGCTAACGACACAACAGTGGTAGGCCTGATCACCGACAACGATGAGACAGCCTATAGGGAGGAGGTCAGAGATCTGGCCGTGTGGTGCCAGGACAACAACCTCTCCCTCAATGTGAGCAAGACAAAGGAGCTAATCGTGGACTACAGGAAAAGGAGGGCCGAACACGCCCCTATTCTCATCGACGGGGCTGTAGTGGAGTGTGTCGAGTGTTTCAAGTTCCTTGGTGTCCACATCACCAACAAACTATCATGGTCCAAACACACCAAGACAGTCGTGAAGAGGGCTCGACAATGCCTTTTCCCCCTCAGGAGACTGAAAATATTTGGCATGAGTCCCCAGAAAAGAACAGAAGTATTCAGACCCTTTGCTATGAGACTCGAAATTGTGCTCAGGTGCATCCTGTTTCCATTGATCATCCTTGAGATGTTTCTACAACTTGATTGGAGTCCACCTGTGGTAAATTAAATTGATTGGACATGATTTGGAAAAGCACACACCTGTCTATATAAGGTCCCACAGTTGACAGTGCATGTCAGAGCAAAAACCAAGCAATGAGGTCGAAGGAATTGTCCGTAAAGCTCCAAGACAGGATTGTGTCGAGGCAATTGAAGAAGTTTGCAACCACCAAGACTCTTCCTAGAGCTGGCCTCCCGGCCAAACTGAGTAATCTGTAGCTCAGCTGGTAGAGCACGGCGCTTGTAATGCTAAGGTAGTGGGTTCGATCCCCGGGACCACCCATACACAAAAAAAAAAATGTATGCACGCATGACTGTAAGTCGCTTTGGATAAAAGCGTCTGCTAAATGGCTTATTATTATTATTATTATTATTATTATTAATCGGGGGAGAAGGGCCTTTGTCAGGGAGGTGACCAAGAACCCGATGGTCACTCTGACAGAGCTCTAGAGTTCCTCTGTGGAGATGGGAGAACCTTCCAGAAGGATAACCATCTGTGCAGCACTCCACCAATCTGGTATTTTTGGTAGAGTGGCCAGATGGAAGCCACTCCTCAGTAAAAGGCACATGACAGCCCGCTTGGAGTTTGCCAAAAGGCACCTAAAGACTCTCAGACCATGAGAAACAAGATTCTCTGGTCTGATGAAACCAAGATTGAACTCTTTGGCCTGAATGCCAAGTGTCACGTCTGGAGGAAACCTGGCACCATCCTTACGGTGAAGAATGGTGGTGGTAGCATCATGCTGTGGGGATGTTTTTCAGCGGCAGGGACTGGGAGACTAGTCAGGATCGAGGGAAAGATGAACGGAGCAAAGTACAGAGAGATCCTTGATGAAACCTGCTCCAGAGCGCTCAGGATGTCAGACTGGGGTGAAGGTTCACCTTCCAACAGGACAATGACCCTAAGCACACAGCCAAGACAACACAGGAGTAGCTTCGGGACAAGTCTCTGAATGTCCTTGAGTGGCCCAGCCAGAGCCCGGACTTGAACCCGATCTAACATCTCTGGAGAGACCTGAAAATAGCTGTGCAGCAACGCTCCCCATCTAACCTGACAGAGCTTGAGAGGATCTGCAGAGAAGAATGGGAGAAACTCCCCAAAAACAGGTGTGCCAAGCTTGTAGCGTCATACCCAAGAAGACTCAAGGCTGTAATCGCTGCCAAAGGTGCTTCAACAAAGTACTGAGTAAAGGGTCTGAATAGTTATGTAAATGTGATATTTACTTTTTTATTTATTTTAATAAATGTACAAACATTTCTAAAAACCAGTTTTTGCTTTGTCATTATGGGGTATTGTGTGTAGATTGATGAGGGGAAAAAACAATGTAATCAATTTTAGAATAAGGCTGTAACCTAACAAAATGTGGAAAAAGTCAAGAGGTCTGAATACTTTCCGAAGGCACTAGGCGGTGTCAGAGGAAGGCCCTCAAAATTGTCAAAGACTCCAGCCACCCTAGTCATAGACTGTTCTCTCTGCTACCGCACGGCAAGCGGTATCGGAGCGCCAAGTCTAGGTCCAAAAGGCTTCTCAACAGCTTCTACCCCCAAGCCATAAGACTCCTGAACAGCTAATCATGGCTACCCGGACTACTTTGTTTTCACACTCGCTGTTTATTATCTATGCATAGTCACTTTACTCCTACCTACATGTACAAATTACCTGGACTAACCTGTACCCCCCCAGCCCATTACCTCGGTACCGGTACCCCCTGTATATAGCCTCATTATTACCTGGACTAACCTGTACCCCAGCCCATTACCTCGGTACCGGTACCCCCTGTATATAGCCTCATTATTACCTGGACTAACCTGTACCCCAGCCCATTACCTCGGTACCGGTACCCCCTGTATATAGCCTCATTATTACCTGGACTAACCTGTACCCCAGCCCATTACCTCGGTACCGGTACCCCCTGTATATAGCCTCATTATTACCTGGACTAACCTGTACCCCAGCCCATTACCTCGGTACCGGTACCCCCTTTATATAGCCTCATTATTACCTGGACTAACCTGTACCCCAGCCCATTACCTCGGTACCGGTACCCCCTGTATATAGCCTCATTATTACCTGGACTAACCTGTACCCCAGCCCATTACCTCGGTACCGGTACCCCCTGTATATAGCCTCATTATTACCTGGACTAACCTGTACCCCGGCACATTACCTCGGTACCGGTACCCCCTGTATATAGCCTCATTATTACCTGGACTAACCTGTACCCCAGCCCATTGATTCGGTACCGGTACCCCCTGTATATAGCCTCATTATTACCTGGACTAACCTGTACCCCAGCCCATTACCTCGGTACCGGTACCCCCTGTATATAGCCTCATTATTACCTTGACTAACCTGTGCCCCAGCCCATTGACTCGGTACCGGTACCCCCTGTATATAGCCTCATTATTACCTGGACTAACCTGTACCCCAGCCCATTGACTCGGTACCGGTACTCCCTGTATATAGCCTCATTATTACCTGGACTAACCTGTACCCCAGCCCATTACCTCGGTACCGGTACCCCCTGTATATAGCCTCATTATTACCTGGACTAACCTGTACCCCAGCCCATTGACTCGGTACCGGTACCCCCTGTATATAGCCTCATTATTACCTGGACTAACCTGTACCCCAGCCCATTACCTCGGTACCGGTACCCCCTGTATATAGCCTCATTATTACCTGGACTAACCTGTTCCCCAGCCCATTACCTCGGTACCGGTACCCCCTGGAGCCTCATTATTACCTGGACTAACCTGTACCCCAGCCCATTACCTCGGTACCGGTACCCCCTGTATATAGCCTCATTATTACCTGGACTAACCTGTTCCCCAGCCCATTACCTCGGTACCGGTACCCCCTGTATATAGCCTCATTATTACCTGGACTAACCTGTACCCCAGCCCATTGACTCGGTACCGGTACCCCCTGTATATAGCCTCATTATTACCTGAACTAACCTGTACCCCAGCCCATTACCTCGGTACCGGTACCCCCTGTATATAGCCTCATTATTACCTGGACTAACCTGTACCCCAGCCCATTACCTCGGTACCGGTACCCCCTGTATATAGCCTCATTATTACCTGGACTAACCTGTACCCCAGCCCATTACCTCGGTACCGGTACCCCCTGTATATAGCCTCATTATTACCTGGACTAACCTGTACCCCAGCCCATTCCCTCGGTACCGGTACCCCCTGTATATAGCCTCATTATTACCTGGACTAACCTGTACCCCAGCCCATTACCTCGGTACCGGTACCCCCTGGAGCCTCATTATTACCTGGACTAACCTGTACCCCAGCCCATTACCTCGGTACCGGTACCCCCTGTATATAGCCTCATTATTACCTGGACTAACCTGTACCCCAGCCCATTACCTCGGTACCGGTACCCCCTGTATATAGCCTCATTATTACCTGGACTAACCTGTACCCCAGCCCATTACCTCGGTACCGGTACCCCCCTGTATATAGCCTCATTATTACCTGGACTAACCTGTACCCCAGCCCATTGACTCGGTACCGGTACTCCCTGTATATAGCCTCATTATTACCTGGACTAACCTGTACCCCAGCCCATTACCTCGGTACCGGTACCCCCTGTATATAGCCTCATTATTACCTGGACTAACCTGTACCCCAGCCCATTACCTCGGTACCGGTACCCCCTGTATATAGCCTCATTATTACCTGGACTAACCTGTTCCCCAGCCCATTACCTCGGTACCGGTATCCCCTGTATATAGTCTCATTATTACCTGGACTAACCTGTACCCCAGCCCATTGATTCGGTACCGGTACCCCTGTATATAGCCTCATTATTACCTGGACTAACCTGTACCCCAGCCCATTGACTCGGTACCGGTACCCCCCTGTATATAGCCTCATTATTACCTGGACTAACCTGTATCCCAGCCCATTGACTCGGTACCGGTACCCCCTGGAGCCTCATTATTACCTGGACTAACCTGTACCCCAGCCCATTGACTCGGTACCGGTACCCCCCTGTATATAGCCTCATTATTACCTGGACTAACCTGTATCCCAGCCCATTGACTCGGTACCGGTACCCCCTGGAGCCTCATTATTACCTGGACTAACCTGTATCCCAGCCCATTACCTCGGTACCGGTACCCCCTGTATATAGCCTCATTATTACCTGGACTAACCTGTACCCCAGCCCATTGACTCGGTACCGGTACCCCCTGTATATAGCCTCATTATAACCTGGACTAACCTGTACCCCAGCCCATTACCTCGGTACCGGTACCCCCTGTATATAGCCTCATTATTACCTGGACTAACCTGTACCCCAGCCCATTACCTCGGTACCGGTACCCCCTGTATATAGCCTCATTATTACCTGGACTAACCTGTACCCCAGCCCATTACCTCGGTACCGGTACCCCCCTGTATATAGCCTCATTATTACCTGGACTAACCTGTACCCCAGCCCATTACCTCGGTACCGGTACCCCCTGTATATAGCCTCATTATTACCTGGACTAACCTGTACCCCAGCCCATTGACTCGGTACCGGTACCCCCTGTATATAGCCTCATTATAACCTGGACTAACCTGTACCCCAGCCCATTACCTCGGTACCGGTACCCCCTGTATATAGCCTCATTATTACCTGGACTAACCTGTACCCCAGCCCATTACCTCGGTACCGGTACCCCCTGTATATAGCCTCATTATTACCTGGACTAACCTGTACCCCAGCCCATTACCTCGGTACCGGTACCCCCTGTATATAGCCTCATTATTACCTGGACTAACCTGTACCCCAGCCCATTGACTCGGTACCGGTACCCCCTGTATATAGCCTCATTATTACCTGGACTAACCTGTACCCCAGCCCATTACCTCGGTACCGGTACCCCCTGTATATAGCCTCATTATTACCTGGACTAACCTGTACCCCAGCCCATTACCTCGGTACCGGTACCCCCTGTATATAGCCTCATTATTACCTGGACTAACCTGTTCCCCAGCCCATTACCTCGGTACCGGTACCCCCTGTATATAGCCTCATTATTACCTGAACTAACCTGTTCCCCAGCCCATTACCTCGGTACCGGTACCCCCTGTATATAGCCTCATTATTACCTGGACTAACCTGTACCCCACCCCATTGACTCGGTACCGGTACCCCCTGTATATAGCCTCATTATTACCTGGACTAACCTGTACCCCACCCCATTGACTCGGTACCAGTACCCCCTGTATATAGCCTCATTATTACCTGGACTAACCTGTACCCCACCCCATTGACCTCGGTACCGGTACCCCCTGGAGCCTCATTATTCTTATTTTATTTTATTGTGTAACTTTTTTATTTTTTACTTTTAGTTTATTTAGTAAATATTTTCTTAACTCTATTTCTTGAACCGCATTGTTGGTTAAGGGCTTGCAAGTAAGCATTTCACGGTAAGGTCTACACCTGTGGTATTCGGCGCATGTGACAAATAAACTTAGATTAGATTTGATTTGAGAGAAAACACACACACAGAGAGCAGAGCAACCAAGGCCAGAGAGAAGGAGAATTCAGTAGAGAGTTCAGTAGTTGTGACTGGACAGATATGGAAGCTAAGTTAGTGCAGAATGTATAGCTCACCTCTCTCTCTCTCTCTCTCTCTCCCTTATCTCTCTCTCCCCCCTTATCTCTCTCTCTCCTCTCTCTCTCTCTCTCTCCTCCCTCTCCCCTTATCTCTCTCTCTCTCCCTCTCCTCTCTCTCTCTCTCTCTCTCTCCTCTCCTCTCTCTCCCCCCTTATCTCTCTCTCTCCCCCCTTATCTCTCTCTCTCCTCCCTCTCTCTCTCTCTCTCCTCCCTCTCCCCGTATCTCTCTCTCTCTCTCTCTCTCTCTCTGGGGATGCAGTATGCCCTGTCTTACACATACTTTCAAGACACAGCATTTCTCTCTCTCTCTCTCTCCTCTCCTCTCTCTCTCTCTCCCTTATCTCTCTCTCCCCCCTCTCTCTCTCTCTCTCCTCCCTCTCCCCGTATCTCTCTCTCTCTCTCTCCTCTCCTCTCCTCTCCTCTCCTCTCCTCTCCTCTCCTCTCCTCTCCTCTCCTCTCCTCTCCTCTCCTCTCCTCTCTCTCTCTCCCTTATCTCTCTCTCCCCCCTTATCTCTCTCTCTCCTCCCTCTCTCTCTCTCTCTCCTCCCTCTCCCTCTCTCTCTCCTCCCTCTCCCCGTATCTCTCTCTCTCTCTCTCTCTCTGGGGATGCAGTATGCCCTGTCTTACACTACTGTTGTTGTCGGATGAGTTCAACATGCAGAAGAACTCATTCTGCTTCACAGGAACATTTCATGCATTTTTTACAGAACCTGAGGCGACACACACACACACCGCCACACACACCCCATCCTGCTGCGTTATCAATGAATGTTGGGTATCTAGGCCAAACTCGTATTATCAGTGTGTGATTGGCTGTCCTGGGGCCAGTAACCATGGTGACCAATGGATAATGTAATCTATGAGGAAGTGTTTTATTTTAGGGGGGTTGAGTGTGTGTTCACCACAGTGTTAAGGTTGGAATCGTTACCAATGACACACACTTCCACCCTTCGTTGGTGACCTTTACCTGATAGTTGACCTGGTGTCAGGTCATAATCATCTCACAGGTCAAGAGGTCACACATACTAGTGATGCACAGGTCAAGAGGTCACACATACTAGTGATGCACAGGTCAAGAGGTCACACATACTAGTGATGCACAGGTCAAGAGGTCACACATACTAGTGATGCACAGGTCAAGAGGTCACACATACTAGTGATGCACAGGTCAAGAGGTCACACATACTAGTGATGCACAGGGTCAGCTGTTTGTTCACCCGTACCTGCCCTTTTATGTGATAGAGCGAAAACCTGGGGCCCACACCTGACCCTAACCTGCAGAGACGGCAGGTAGTCTAGCGGTTAGGAGCGTGCCCACACCTGACCCTAACCTGCAGAGACGGCAGGTAGCCTAGCGGTTAGGAGCGTGCCCACACCTGACCCTAACCTGCAGAGACGGCAGGTAGCCTAGCGGTTAGGAGCGTGCCCACACCTGACCCTAACCTGCAGAGACGGCAGGTAGCCTAGCGGTTAGGAGCGTGCCCACACCTGACCCTAACCTGCAGAGACGGCAGGTAGCCTAGCGGTTAGGAGCGTGCCCACACCTGACCCTAACCTGCAGAGACGGCAGGTAGCCTAGCGGTTAGGAGCGTGCCCACACCTGACCCTAACCTGCAGAGACGGCAGGTAGCCTAGCGGTTAGGAGCGGGCCCACACCTGACCCTAACCTGCAGAGACGGCAGGTAGCCTAGCGGTTAGGAGCGTGCCCACACCTGACCCTAACCTGCAGAGACGGCAGGTAGCCTAGCGGTTAGGAGCGTGCCCACACCTGACCCTAACCTGCAGAGACGGCAGGTAGCCTAGCGGTTAGGAGCGTGCCCACACCTGACCCTAACCTGCAGAGACGGCAGGTAGCCTAGCGGTTAGGAGCGTGCCCACACCTGACCCTAACCTGCAGAGACGGCAGGTAGCCTAGCGGTTAGGAGCGTGCCCACACCTGACCCTAACCTGCAGAGACGGCAGGTAGCCTAGCGGTTAGGGAGCGTGCCCACACCTGACCCTAACCTGCAGAGACGGCAGGTAGCCTAGCGGTTAGGAGCGTGCCCACACCTGACCCTAACCTGCAGAGACGGCAGGTAGCCTAGCGGTTAGGAGCGTGCCCACACCTGACCCTAACCTGCAGAGACGGCAGGTAGCCTAGCGGTTAGGAGCGTGCCCACACCTGACCCTAACCTGCAGAGACGGCAGGTAGCCTAGCGGTTAGGAGCGTGCCCACACCTGACCCTAACCTGCAGAGACGGCAGGTAGCCTAGCGGTTAGGAGCGTGCCCACACCTGACCCTAACCTGCAGAGACGGCAGGTAGCCTAGCGGTTAGGAGCGTGCCCAAACCTGACCCTAACCTGCAGAGACGGCAGGTAGCCTAGCGGTTAGGAGCGTGCCCACACCTGACCCTAACCTGCAGAGACGGCAGGTAGCCTAGCGGTTAGGAGCGTGCCCACACCTGACCCTAACCTGCAGAGACGGCAGGTAGCCTAGCGGTTAGGAGCGTGCCCACACCTGACCCTAACCTGCAGAGACGGCAGGTAGCCTAGCGGTTAGGAGCGTGCCCACACCTGACCCTAACCTGCAGAGACGGCAGGTAGCCTAGCGGTTAGGAGCGTGCCCACACCTGACCCTAACCTGCAGAGACGGCAGGTAGCCTAGCGGTTAGGAGCGTGCCCACACCTGACCCTAACCTGCAGAGACGGCAGGTAGCCTAGCGGTTAGGAGCGTGCCCACACCTGACCCTAACCTGCAGAGACGGCAGGTAGCCTAGCGGTTAGGAGCGTGCCCACACCTGACCCTAACCTGCAGAGACGGCAGGTAGCCTAGCGGTTAGGAGCGGGCCCACACCTGACCCTAACCTGCAGAGACGGCAGGTAGCCTAGCGGTTAGGAGCGGGCCCACACCTGACCCTAACCTGCAGAGACGGCAGGTAGCCTAGCGGTTAGGAGCGTGCCCACACCTGACCCTAACCTGCAGAGACGGCAGGTAGCCTAGCGGTTAGGAGCAGGCCCACACCTGACCCTAACCTGCAGAGACGGCAGGTAGCCTAGCGGTTAGGAGACCTGGGGCCCACACCTGACCCTAACCTGCAGAGACGGCAGGTAGCCTAGCGGTTAGGAGCGGGCCCACACCTGACCCTAACCTGCAGAGACGGCAGGTAGCCTAGCGGTTAGGAGCGTGCCCACACCTGACCCTAACCTGCAGAGACGGCAGGTAGCCTAGCGGTTAGGAGCGTGCCCACACCTGACCCTAACCTGCAGAGACGGCAGGTAGCCTAGCGGTTAGGAGGCTGCCCACACCTGACCCTAACCTGCAGAGACGGCAGGTAGCCTAGCGGTTAGGAGCGTGCCCACACCTGACCCTAACCTGCAGAGACGGCAGGTAGCCTAGCGGTTAGGAGCGGGCCCACACCTGACCCTAACCTGCAGAGACGGCAGGTAGCCTAGCGGTTAGGAGCGTGCCCACACCTGACCCTAACCTGCAGAGACGGCAGGTAGCCTAGCGGTTAGGAGCGTGCCCACACCTGACCCTAACCTCTAGAGACGGCAGGTAGCCTAGCGGTTAGGAGCGTGCCCACACCTGACCCTAACCTGCAGAGACGGCAGGTAGCCGCTGTGCCCACACCTGACCCTAACCTGCAGAGACGGCAGGTAGCCTAGCGGTTAGGAGCGGGCACACACCTGACCCTAACCTGCAGAGACGGCAGGTAGCCTAGCGGTTAGGAGCGTGCCCACACCTGACCCTAACCTGCAGAGACGGCAGGTAGCCTAGCGGTTAGGAGCGGGCCCACACCTGACCCTAACCTCTAGAGACGGCAGGTAGCCTAGCGGTTAGGAGCGTGCCCACACCTGACCCTAACCTGCAGAGACGGCAGGTAGCCGCTGTGCCCACACCTGACCCTAACCTGCAGAGACGGCAGGTAGCCTAGCGGTTAGGAGCGGGCCCACACCTGACCCTAACCTGCAGAGACGGCAGGTAGCCTAGCGGTTAGGAGCGTGCCCACACCTGACCCTAACCTGCAGAGACGGCAGGTAGCCTAGCGGTTAGGAGCGTGCCCACACCTGACCCTAACCTGCAGAGACGGCAGGTAGCCTAGCGGTTAGGAGGCTGCCCACACCTGACCCTAACCTGCAGAGACGGCAGGTAGCCTAGCGGTTAGGAGCGTGCCCACACCTGACCCTAACCTGCAGAGACGGCAGGTAGCCTAGCGGTTAGGAGCGGGCCCACACCTGACCCTAACCTGCAGAGACGGCAGGTAGCCTAGCGGTTAGGAGCGTGCCCACACCTGACCCTAACCTGCAGAGACGGCAGGTAGCCTAGCGGTTAGGAGCGTGCCCACACCTGACCCTAACCTCTAGAGACGGCAGGTAGCCTAGCGGTTAGGAGCGTGCCCACACCTGACCCTAACCTGCAGAGACGGCAGGTAGCCGCTGTGCCCACACCTGACCCTAACCTGCAGAGACGGCAGGTAGCCTAGCGGTTAGGAGCGGGCACACACCTGACCCTAACCTGCAGAGACGGCAGGTAGCCTAGCGGTTAGGAGCGTGCCCACACCTGACCCTAACCTGCAGAGACGGCAGGTAGCCTAGCGGTTAGGAGCGGGCCCACACCTGACCCTAACCTCTAGAGACGGCAGGTAGCCTAGCGGTTAGGAGCGTGCCCACACCTGACCCTAACCTGCAGAGACGGCAGGTAGCCGCTGTGCCCACACCTGACCCTAACCTGCAGAGACGGCAGGTAGCCTAGCGGTTAGGAGCGGGCCCACACCTGACCCTAACCTGCAGAGACGGCAGGTAGCCTAGCGGTTAGGAGCGTGCCCACACCTGACCCTAACCTGCAGAGACGGCAGGTAGCCTAGCGGTTAGGAGCGTGCCCACACCTGACCCTAACCTGCAGAGACGGCAGGTAGCCTAGCGGTTAGGAGCGTGCCCACACCTGACCCTAACCTGCAGAGACGGCAGGTAGCCTAGCGGTTAGGAGCGTGCCCACACCTGACCCTAACCTGCAGAGACGGCAGGTAGCCTAGCGGTTAGGAGCGGGCCCACACCTGACCCTAACCTGCAGAGACGGCAGGTAGCCTAGCGGTTAGGAGCGTGCCCACACCTCACCCTAACCTGCAGAGACGGCAGGTAGCCTAGCGGTTAGGAGCGTTGGGCTGTAACTGAAAGTTTGCTGGTTCAAATCCCAGAGCCGACTAGGTAAAAAGTCTGTTTATGTGCCCTTGAGTAAGGCACTTAACCCTAATTGATCCCTGGCCCCACTCTCTGAGGGTGTCTCAGGGGGAGTTGATCCCTGTCCCCACTCTCTGAGGGTGTCTCAGGGGGAGTTGATCCCTGGCCCCACTCTCTGAGGGTGTCTCAGGGGGAGTTGATCCCTGGCCCCACTCTCTGAGGGTGTCTCAGGGGGAGTTGATCCCTGGCCCCACTCTCTGAGGGTGTCTCAGGGGGAGTTGATCCCTGGCCCCACTCTCTGAGGGTGTCTCAGGGGGAGTTGATCCCTGGCCCCACTCTCTGAGGGTGTCTCAGGGGGAGTTGATCCCTGGCCCCACTCTCTGAGGGTGTCTCAGGGGGAGTGGGATATATGCAAATAACAAAAGAAGAGACTTGCTTGGGCCAAGAAACACAAGCAATTGACATTAGACCGGTGGAAATTTGTCCTTTGGTCTGGAGTCCAAATTTGAGATTTTTGGTTCCAACTTCCGTGTCTTTGTGAGATGCAGTGTGGGTGAACGGATGATCTCTGCATGTCTAGTTCCCACCATAAAGCATGGAGGAGGAGGTGTTATTGTGTGGGGGTGCTTTGCTGCTGACACTGTCTGTGATTTATTTATAATTCAAGGCACACTTAACCAGCATGGCTACCACAGCATTCTGCAGCGATACGCCATCCCATCTGGTTTGGGCTTAGTGGGACTATCATTTGTTTTTCAATAGGACAATGACCCAACACACCTCCAGGCTGTGTAAGGGCTATTTTACCAAGAAGGAGAGTGATGGAGTGCTGCATCAGATGACCTGGCCTCCACAATCCCCCGAACCTTAAACCCAATTGAGATGGTTTGGGATGAGTTGGACCGCAGAGTGAAGGAAAAGCAGCCAACAAGTGCTCAGCATATGTGGGAACTCCTTCAAGACTGTTGGAAAAGCATTCCAGGTGAAGCTGGTTGAGAGAATGCCAAGAGTGTGCAAAGTTGTCATCAAGGCAAAGGGTGGCTATTTGGTTACTACATGATTCCATATGTGTTATTTCATAGTTTTGATGTCTTCACTGTTATTCTGCAATGTAGAAAATAGTAAAAATAAAGAAAAACCCTTGAATGAGTAGGTGTGTCCAAACCTTTGACTGGTACTGTGTATTCCTGTAAATATTGATCACATACCTTGTGTATGATCATATATGTTGATACATTGAATGTTTACATTTTACATTTTAGTCATTTAGCAGACGCTCTTATCCAGAGCGACTTACAGTTAGTGCTTACATTATTTTTTTCATACCCCCTGTGGGAATCAAACCCAGAACCCTGGCGTTGCAAACGCCATGCTCTATCAACTGAGCTACATCCCTGCCGGCCATTCCCTCCCTTACCCTGGACGATGCTGGGACAATTGCGCGCCGCCCCCATGGGTCTCCCGGTCGCGGCCGGCTACGACAGAGCCTGGATTCTAACCAGGATCTCTAGTGGCACAGCTAGCACTGTGATGCAGTGCCTTAGACCACTGCGCCACTCGGGAGACTCCACAGGTCAGCTGTTTGTTCATATTGTGAACCTATGTTATATATTTTTTACCTCCTGTTTCAGGAAGTGATGTCACTGAGTACTCTCCCCTATATATAGGACTTTCCACCCCCACCTGGGATATGGATGCATGATGAAGACCTAAGGGTGGAAACGTTGTTATAAATAATTATCACCTGGGAGTATGAACAGCAGTGATACAGCGTTTTCCTTTCTGTTTTCCATCAGTTCTACAACTCCAGCACCTGGATGTGCCTCTGTTCTTCAGCTTTGGTACATGTCATTATAACTCCAGCACCTGGATGTGCCTCTGTTCTTCAGCTTTGGTACATGTCATTATAACTCCAGCACCTGGATGTGCCTCTGTTCTTCAGCTTTGGTACATGTCATCAATCAACCAACAACTAATGATCTAAACATCAGCATGTCATCATTAAACCAACAACTAATGATCTAAACATTAGCATGTCATCATTCAACCAACAACTAATGATCTAAACATCAGCATGTCATCATTCAACCAACAACTAATGATCTAAACATTAGCATGTCATCATTCAACCAACAACTAATGATCTAAACATTAGCATGTCATCATTCAACCAACAACTAATGATCTAAACATTAGCATGTCATCAATCAACCAACAACTAATGATCTAAACATTTGCATGTCATCAATCAACCAACAACTAATGATCGAAACATCAGCATGTCATCAATCAACCAACAACTAATGATCTAAACATCAACATGTCATCAATCAACCAACAACTAATGATCTAAACATTAGCATGTCATCATTCAACCAACAACTAATGATCTAAACATTAGCATGTCATCAATCAACCAACAACTAATGATCTAAACATTAGCATGTCATCAATCAACCAACAACTAATGATCTAAACATCAGCATGTCATCAATCAACCAACAACTAATGATATAAACATCAGCATGTCATCAATCAACCAACAACTAATGATATAAACATCAGCATGTCATCAATCAACCAACAACTAATGATCTAAACATTTGCATGTCATCAATCAACCAACAACTAATGATCTAAACATCAGCATGTCATCAATCAACCAACAACTAATGATATAAACATCAGCATGTCATCAATCAACCAAAAACTAATGATCTAAACATCAGCATGTCATCAATCAACCAACAACTAATGATATAAACATCAGCATGTCATCAATCAACCAACAACTAATGATATAAACATCAGCATGTCATCAATCAACCAAAAACTAATGATCTAAACATTTGCATGTCATCAATCAACCAACAACTAATGATCTAAACATCAGCATGTCATCAATCAACCAACAACTAATGATATAAACATCAGCATGTCATCAATCAACCAACAACTAATGATATAAACATCAGCATGTCATCAATCAACCAAAAACTAATGATCTAAACATTTGCATGTCATCAATCAACCAACAACTAATGATCTAAACATTAGCATGTCATCAATCAACCAAAAACTAATGATCTAAACATTAGCATGTCATCAATCAACCAACAACTAATGATCTAAACATTAGCATGTCATCAATCAACCAACAACTAATGATCTAAACATCAGCATGTCATCATTCAACCAACAACTAAAGATCTAAACATTAACATGTCATCAATCAACCAACAACTAATGATCTAAACATTAGCATGTCATCATTCAACCAACAACTAATGATCTAAACATTTGCATGTCATCAATCAACCAACAACTAATGATCTAAACATCAGCATGTCATCAATCAACCAACAACTAATGATCTAACCATTAGCATGTCATCAATCAACAACTAATGATGTAACCATTAACATGTCATCAATCAACCAACAACTAATGATCTAAACATCAGCATGTCATCAATCAACCAACAACTAATGATCTAAACATTAGCATGTCATCAATCAACCAACAACTAATGATCTAAACATTAGCATGTCATCAATCAACCAACAACTAATGATCTAAACATTAACATGTCATCAATCAACCAACAACTAATGATCTAAACATCAGCATGTCATCAATCAACCAACAACTAATGATCTAAACATTAGCATGTCATCAATCAACAACTAATGATCTAAACATTAGCATGTCATCAATCAACTAACAACTAATGATCTAAACATTAACATGTCATCAATCAACCAACAACTAATGATCTAAACATCAGCATGTCATCAATCAACCAACAACTAATGATGTAACCATTAACATGTCATCAATCAACCACCAACTAATGATCTAAACATTAGCATGTCATCAATCAACCAACAACTAATGATCTAAACATCAGCATGTCATCAACCAACCAACAACTAATGATCTAAACATCAGCATGTCATCAATCAACCAACAACATCTACTTCTAATGATCTAAACATTAACATGTCATCAATCAACCAACAACTAATGATCTAAACATTAGCATGTCATCAATCAACCAATGACTAATGATCTAAACATTAGCATGTCATCAATCAACCAACAACTAATGATCTAAACATTAGCATGTCATCAATCAACCAACAACTAATGATATAAACATCAGCATGTCATCAATCAACCAACAACTAATGATCTAAACATTAGCATGTCATCAATCAACCAACAACTAATGATCTAAACATTAGCATGTCATCAATCAACCAACAACTAATGATCTAAACATCAGCATGTCATCAATCAACCAACAACTAATGATCTAATCATTAGCATGTCATCAATCAACCAACAACTAATGATCTAATCATTAGCATGTCATCAATCAACCAACAACTAATGATCTAAACATTAGCATGTCATCAACGAACCAACAACTAATGATCTAAACATTAGCATGTCATCAATCAACCAACATCTAATTATCTAAACATTATCATGTCATCAATCAACCAACAACTAATGATCTAAACATCAGCATGTCATCAATCAACCAACAACTAATGATCTAAACATTAGCATGTCATCAATCAACCAACATCTACTTCTAATGATCTAAACATTAGCATGTCATCAATCAACCAACAACTAATGATCTAAACATTAGCATGTCATCAATCAACCAACAACTAATAATGTAACCATTAACATGTCATCAATCAACCAACAACTAATGATCTAAACATTAGCATGTCATCAATCAACCAACATCTACTTCTAATGATCTAAACATTAACATGTCATCAATCAACCAACAACTAATGATCTAAACATTAGCATGTCATCAATCAACCAATGACTAATGATCTAAACATTAGCATGTCATCAATCAACCAACAACTAATGATCTAAACATTAGCATGTCATCAATCAACCAACAACTAATGATATAAACATCAGCATGTCATCAATCAACCAACAACTAATGATCTAAACATTAGCATGTCATCAATCAACCAACAACTAATGATCTAAACATTAGCATGTCATCAATCAACCAACAACTAATGATCTAAACATCAGCATGTCATCAATCAACCAACAACTAATGATCTAATCATTAGCATGTCATCAATCAACCAACAACTAATGATCTAATCATTAGCATGTCATCAATCAACCAACAACTAATGATCTAAACATTAGCATGTCATCAACGAACCAACAACTAATGATCTAAACATTAGCATGTCATCAATCAACCAACATCTAATTATCTAAACATTAGCATGTTATCAATCAACCAACAACTAATGATCTAAACATCAGCATGTCATCAATCAACCAACAACTAATGATCTAAACATTAGCATGTCATCAATCAACCAACATCTACTTCTAATGATCTAAACATCAGCATGTCATCAATCAACCAACAACTAATGATCTAAACATTAGCATGTCATCAATCAACCAACAACTAATAATGTAACCATTAACATGTCATCAATCAACCAACAACTAATGATCTAAACATTAGCATGTCATCAATCAACCAACATCTACTTCTAATGATCTAAACATTATCATGTCATCAATCAACGACATATTTACATCGGCGACAGATGAACATATATGAACATAAACATATAGGGTTGGTGCAGCCTCCACATCCCCCGGTGGAGGGGGCTCTGTCAGAGAGACTCGGGGTGATGGCCGGTACAGTCTACTGTATCCGTAGACCGACGCTGGTCGGCTCGTGAGCTCCGGAGACGTACAGTAGACCTGTGCGCGAGGGGAGGGTGGTCAGTCACGTGGCCCTGCCTTTCCGCGGTTTGTGGCTCGCGCTGTCAGACTGTCAGAGCGGAGCATAGGCTGGTCGGGGGATGCAAGGAGAACACACTCCGTTACCGCCTGGCTGAATGACCGTATGTCCTGGTTCTAAAGTTCCAAACCTCTCTCTCTCTCTCTCTCTCTGAGACTGCGGTGTGTTTTGAGACAACGTGACTCTTGAGGTTTCCCACCCTTTGTTGGATATTGGGATTTTTAACGGGAGCACGCTGACAGCGAGAAGAGAGCAGTGGCTGGATAACGGATATGACTGGGGAAACAGAAGCACGCAGATGGAATACCAGGGTTTGGGGAGTTTAGGGTGCTCGACACACCGGGAGTGACGCTCCCATAGCGGATGGACTCTCCTCTCATCGGCTCTCTCCGTTAAGTAAGTAACTAACTAAATACTATAATGTCACTCCGTTCTCTCCTTCTCTCTATATCTACCCCTCCATCTCTCTCTTTATCTACCCATCCATCTCTCTCTATTTACCCCTCCATCTCTCGCTTTATCTACCCATCCATCTCTCTCTCCCTCATCCTTTTGAATCTCTCTCTTTCTTCTGTCTGTTGTGAGTAGACAAACTTGTCCCACTGTAATGTTACTTGCGACCGTATCTGTTTCTGTTGTGATGTATATGCCGTCTGTGTTTTAGCCTGTATGTGTGTGTTACGATAGCCATATGGATGTGTCTGAGTTTGGAGTCTCTTTACCTCACCTCTCACAGTAGAATAATAGTCATCATCAGTCTAAAGCTCTTTACCTCACCTCTCACAGTAGAATAATAGTCATCATCAGTCTAAAGCTCTTTACCTCACCTCTCACAGTAGAATAATAGTCATCATCAGTCTAAAGCTCTTTACCTAACCTCTCACAGTAGAATAATAGTCATCACCAGTCTAAAGCTCTTTACCTCACCTCTCACAGTAGAATAATAGTCATCACCAGTCTAAAGCTCTTTACCTCACCTCTCACAGTATAATAATAGTCATCATCAGTCTAAAGCTCTTTACCTCTCCTCTCACAGTAGAATAATAGTCATCATCAGTCTAAAGCTCTTTACCTCGCCTCTCACAGTAGAATAATAGTCATCATCAGTCTAAAGCTCTTTACCTCACCTCTCACAGTAGAATAATAGTCATCATCAGTCTAAAGCTCTTTACCTCACCTCTCACAGTAGAATAATAGTCATCACCAGTCTAAAGCTCTTTACCTCGCCTCTCACAGTAGAATAATAGTCATCACCAGTCTAAAGCCCTTTACCTCACCTCTCACAGTAGAATAATAGTCATCATCAGTCTAAAGCTCTTTACCTCTCACAGTAGAATAATAGTCATCATCAGTCTAAAGCTCTTTACCTCGCCTCTCACAGTAGAATAATAGTCATCATCAGTCTAAAGCTCTTTACCTCACCTCTCACAGTAGAATAATAGTCATCATCAGTCTAAAGCTCTTTACCTCTCACAGTAGAATAATAGTCATCATCAGTCTAAAGCTCTTTACCTCGCCTCTCACAGTAGAATAATAGTCATCACCAGTCTAAAGCTCTTTACCTCACCTCTCACAGTAGAATAATAGTCATCATCAGTCTAAAGCTCTTTACCTCGCCTCTCACAGTAGAATAATAGTCATCATCAGTCTAAAGCTCTTTACCTCGCCTCTCACAGTAGAATAATAGTCATCACCAGTCTAAAACTCTTTACCTCACCTCTCACAGTAGAATAATAGTCATCATCAGTCTAAAGCTCTTTACCTCACCTCTCACAGTAGAATAATAGTCATCATCAGTCTAAAGCTCTTTACCTCACCTCTCACAGTAGAATAATAGTCATCATCAGTCTAAAGCTCTTTACCTCGCCTCTCACAGTAGAATAATAGTCATCATCAGTCTAAAGCTCTTTACCTCGCCTCTCACAGTAGAATAATAGTCATCATCAGTCTAAAGCTCTTTACCTCGCCTCTCACAGTAGAATAATAGTCATCATCAGTCTAAAGCTCTTTACCTCACCTCTCACAGTAGAATAATAGTCATCACCAGTCTAAAGCTCTTTACCTCTCACAGTAGAATAATAGTCATCATCAGTCTAAAGCTCTTTACCTCACCTCTCACAGTAGAATAATAGTCATCATCAGTCTAAAGCTCTTTACCTCTCACAGTAGAATAATAGTCATCATCAGTCTAAAGATCTTTACCTCACCTCTCACAGTAGAATAATAGTCATCATCAGTCTAAAGCTCTTTACCTCTCCTCTCACAGTAGAATAATAGTCATCATCAGTCTAAAGCTCTTTACCTCACCTCTCACAGTAGAATAATAGTCATCATCAGTCTAAAGCTCTTTACCTCACCTCTCACAGTAGAATAATAGTCATCATCAGTCTAAAGCTCTTTACCTCACCTCTCACAGTAGAATAATAGTCATCATCAGTCTAAAGCTCTTTACCTCACCTCTCACAGTAGAATAATAGTCATCATCAGTCTAAAGCTCTTTACCTCACCTCTCACAGTAGAATAATAGTCATCATCAGTCTAAAGCTCTTTACCTTCGCCTCTCACAGTAGAATAATAGTCATCATCAGTCTAAAGCTCTTTACCTCGCCTCTCACAGTAGAATAATAGTCATCATCAGTCTAAAGCTCTTTACCTCACCTCTCACAGTAGAATAATAGTCATCATCAGTCTAAAGCTCTTTACATTCGCCTCTCACAGTAGAATAATAGTCATCATCAGTCTAAAGCTCTTTACCTCACCTCTCACAGTAGAATAATAGTCATCATCAGTCTAAAGCTCTTTACCTCGCCTCTCACAGTAGAATAATAGTCATCATCAGACTAAAGCTCTTTACCTCACCTCTCACAGTAGAATAATAGTCATCATCAGTCTAAAGCTCTTTACCTCACCTCTCACAGTAGAATAATAGTCATCATCAGTCTAAAGCTCTTTACCTCGCCTCTCACAGTAGAATAATAGTCATCATCAGTCTAAAGCTCTTTACCTCACCTCTCACAGTAGAATAATAGTCATCATCAGTCTAAAGCTCTTTACCTCACCTCTCACAGTAGAATAATAGTCATCATCAGTCTAAAGCTCTTTACCTCTCACAGTAGAATAATAGTCATCATCAGTCTAAAGCTCTTTACCTCGCCTCTCACAGTAGAATAATAGTCATCACCAGTCTAAAGCTCTTTACCTCTCCTCTCACAGTAGAATAATAGTCATCATCAGTCTAAAGCTCTTTACCTCACCTCTCACAGTAGAATAATAGTCATCATCAGTCTAAAGCTCTTTACCTCACCTCTCACAGTAGAATAATAGTCATCATCAGTCTAAAGCTCTTTACCTCACCTCTCACAGTAGAACAATAGTCATCATCAGTCTAAAGCTCTTTACCTCTCACAGTAGAATAATAGTCATCATCAGTCTAAAGCTCTTTACCTCACCTCTCACAGTAGAATAATAGTCATCATCAGTCTAAAGCTCTTTACCTCACCTCTCACAGTAGAATAATAGTCATCATCAGTCTAAAGCTCTTTACCTCGCCTCTCACAGTAGAATAATAGTCATCATCAGTCTAAAGCTCTTTACCTCGCCTCTCACAGTAGAATAATAGTCATCATCAGTCTAAAGCTCTTTACCTCACCTCTCACAGTAGAATAATAGTCATCACCAGTCTAAAGCTCTTTACCTCACCTCTCACAGTAGAATAATAGTCATCATCAGTCTAAAGCTCTTTACCTCACCTCTCACAGTAGAATAATAGTCATCATCAGTCTAAAGCTCTTTACCTCTCACAGTAGAATAATAGTCATCATCAGTCTAAAGCTCTTTACCTCACCTCTCACAGTAGAATAATAGTCATCATCAGTCTAAAGCTCTTTACCTCACCTCTCACAGTAGAATAATAGTCATCATCAGTCTAAAGCTCTTTACCTCACCTCTCACAGTAGAATAATAGTCATCATCAGTCTAAAGCTCTTTACCTCACCTCTCACAGTAGAATAATAGTCATCATCAGTCTAAAGCTCTTTACCTCACCTCTCACAGTAGAATAATAGTCATCATCAGTCTAAAGCTCTTTACCTCACCTCTCACAGTAGAATAATAGTCATCATCAGTCTAAAGCTCTTTACCTCACCTCTCACAGTAGAATAATAGTCATCATCAGTCTAAAGCTCTTTACCTTCGCCTCTCACAGTAGAATAATAGTCATCATCAGTCTAAAGCTCTTTACCTCGCCTCTCACAGTAGAATAATAGTCATCATCAGTCTAAAGCTCTTTACCTCACCTCTCACAGTAGAATAATAGTCATCATCAGTCTAAAGCTCTTTACCTCGCCTCTCACAGTAGAATAATAGTCATCATCAGTCTAAAGCTCTTTACCTCACCTCTCACAGTAGAATAATAGTCATCATCAGTCTAAAGCTCTTTACCTCGCCTCTCACAGTAGAATAATAGTCATCATCAGTCTAAAGCTCTTTACCTCACCTCTCACAGTAGAATAATAGTCATCATCAGTCTAAAGCTCTTTACCTCACCTCTCACAGTAGAATAATAGTCATCATCAGTCTAAAGCTCTTTACCTCACCTCTCACAGTAGAACAATAGTCATCATCAGTCTAAAGCTCTTTACCTCTCACAGTAGAATAATAGTCATCATCAGTCTAAAGCTCTTTACCTCGCCTCTCACAGTAGAATAATAGTCATCATCAGTCTAAAGCTCTTTACCTCACCTCTCACAGTAGAATAATAGTCATCATCAGTCTAAAGCTCTTTACCTCTCACAGTAGAATAATAGTCATCATCAGTCTAAAGCTCTTTACCTCGCCTCTCACAGTAGAATAATAGTCATCATCAGTCTAAAGCTCTTTACCTCACCTCTCACAGTAGAATAATAGTCATCATCAGTCTAAAGCTCTTTACCTCGCCTCTCACAGTAGAATAATAGTCATCATCAGTCTAAAGCTCTTTACCTCGCCTCTCACAGTAGAATAATAGTCATCATCAGTCTAAAGCTCTTTACCTCGCCTCTCACAGTAGAATAATAGTCATCATCAGTCTAAAGCTCTTTACCTCACCTCTCACAGTAGAATAATAGTCATCATCAGTCTAAAGCTCTTTACCTCACCTCTCACAGTAGAATAATAGTCATCATCAGTCTAAAGCTCTTTACCTCGCCTCTCACAGTAGAATAATAGTCATCATCAGTCTAAAGCTCTTTACCTCGCCTCTCACAGTAGAATAATAGTCATCATCAGTCTAAAGCTCTTTACCTCGCCTCTCACAGTAGAATAATAGTCATCATCAGTCTAAAGCTCTTTACCTCACCTCTCACAGTAGAATAATAGTCATCACCAGTCTAAAGCTCTTTACCTCTCACAGTAGAATAATAGTCATCATCAGTCTAAAGCTCTTTACCTCTCACAGTAGAATAATAGTCATCATCAGTCTAAAGCTCTTTACCTCTCACAGTAGAATAATAGTCATCATCAGTCTAAAGCTCTTTACCTCGCCTCTCACAGTAGAATAATAGTCATCATCAGTCTAAAGCTCTTTACCTCTCACAGTAGAATAATAGTCATCACCAGTCTAAAGCTCTTTACCTCGCCTCTCACAGTAGAATAATAGTCATCATCGGTTTAAAGCTCTTTACCTCACCTCTCACAGTAGAATAATAGTCATCATCAGTCTAAAGCTCTTTACCTCACCTCTCACAGTAGAATAATAGTCATCATCAGTCTAAAGCTCTTTACCTCACCTCTCACAGTAGAATAATAGTCATCACCAGTCTAAAGCTCTTTACCTCGCCTCTCACAGTAGAATAATAGTCATCACCAGTCTAAAGCTCTTTACCTCACCTCTCACAGTAGAATAATAGTCATCATCAGTCTAAAGCTCTTTACCTCACCTCTCACAGTAGAATAATAGTCATCATCAGTCTAAAGCTCTTTACCTCGCCTCTCACAGTAGAATAATAGTCATCATCAGTCTAAAGCTCTTTACCTCACCTCTCACAGTAGAATAATAGTCATCATCAGTCTAAAGCTCTTTACCTCGCCTCTCACAGTAGAATAATAGTCATCATCAGTCTAAAGCTCTTTACCTCACCTCTCACAGTAGAATAATAGTCATCATCAGTCTAAAGCTCTTTACCTCACCTCTCACAGTAGAATAATAGTCATCATCAGTCTAAAGCTCTTTACCTCGCCTCTCACAGTAGAATAATAGTCATCATCAGTCTAAAGCTCTTTACCTCACCTCTCACAGTAGAATAATAGTCATCATCAGTCTAAAGCTCTTTACCTCGCCTCTCACAGTAGAATAATAGTCATCATCAGTCTAAAGCTCTTTACCTCACCTCTCACAGTAGAATAATAGTCATCATCAGTCTAAAGCTCTTTACCTCGCCTCTCACAGTAGAATAATAGTCATCATCAGTCTAAAGCTCTTTACCTCACCTCTCACAGTAGAATAATAGTCATCATCAGTCTAAAGCTCTTTACCTCACCTCTCACAGTAGAATAATAGTCATCATCAGTCTAAAGCTCTTTACCTCGCCTCTCACAGTAGAATAATAGTCATCATCAGTCTAAAGCTCTTTACCTCGCCTCTCACAGTAGAATAATAGTCATCATCAGTCTAAAGCTCTTTACCTCACCTCTCACAGTAGAATAATAGTCATCATCAGTCTAAAGCTCTTTACCTCACCTCTCACAGTAGAATAATAGTCATCATCAGTCTAAAGCTCTTTACCTCGCCTCTCACAGTAGAATAATAGTCATCATCAGTCTAAAGCTCTTTACCTCACCTCTCACAGTAGAATAATAGTCATCATCAGTCTAAAGCTCTTTACCTCGCCTCTCACAGTAGAATAATAGTCATCATCAGTCTAAAGCTCTTTACCTCACCTCTCACAGTAGAATAATAGTCATCATCAGTCTAAAGCTCTTTACCTCGCCTCTCACAGTAGAATAATAGTCATCATCAGTCTAAAGCTCTTTACCTCACCTCTCACAGTAGAATAATAGTCATCATCAGTCTAAAGCTCTTTACCTCACCTCTCACAGTAGAATAATAGTCATCATCAGTCTAAAGCTCTTTACCTCACCTCTCACAGTAGAATAATAGTCATCATCAGTCTAAAGCTCTTTACCTCGCCTCTCACAGTAGAATAATAGTCATCATCAGTCTAAAGCTCTTTACCTCACCTCTCACAGTAGAATAATAGTCATCATCAGTCTAAAGCTCTTTACCTCGCCTCTCACAGTAGAATAATAGTCATCATCAGTCTAAAGCTCTTTACCTCACCTCTCACAGTAGAATAATAGTCATCATCAGTCTAAAGCTCTTTACCTCGCCTCTCACAGTAGAATAATAGTCATCATCAGTCTAAAGCTCTTTACCTCACCTCTCACAGTAGAATAATAGTCATCATCAGTCTAAAGCTCTTTACCTCGCCTCTCACAGTAGAATAATAGTCATCATCAGTCTAAAGCTCTTTACCTCGCCTCTCACAGTAGAATAATAGTCATCATCAGTCTAAAGCTCTTTACCTCACCTCTCACAGTAGAATAATAGTCATCATCAGTCTAAAGCTCTTTACCTCGCCTCTCACAGTAGAATAATAGTCATCATCAGTCTAAAGCTCTTTACCTCACCTCTCACAGTAGAATAATAGTCATCATCAGTCTAAAGCTCTTTACCTCGCCTCTCACAGTAGAATAATAGTCATCATCAGTCTAAAGCTCTTTACCTCACCTCTCACAGTAGAATAATAGTCATCATCAGTCTAAAGCTCTTTACCTCGCCTCTCACAGTAGAATAATAGTCATCATCAGTCTAAAGCTCTTTACCTCACCTCTCACAGTAGAATAATAGTCATCATCAGTCTAAAGCTCTTTACCTCGCCTCTCACAGTAGAATAATAGTCATCATCAGTCTAAAGCTCTTTACCTCACCTCTCACAGTAGAATAATAGTCATCATCAGTCTAAAGCTCTTTACCTCACCTCTCACAGTAGAATAATAGTCATCATCAGTCTAAAGCTCTTTACCTCACCTCTCACAGTAGAATAATAGTCATCATCAGTCTAAAGCTCTTTACCTCACCTCTCACAGTAGAATAATAGTCATCATCAGTCTAAAGCTCTTTACCTCGCCTCTCACAGTAGAATAATAGTCATCATCAGTCTAAAGCTCTTTACCTCACCTCTCACAGTAGAATAATAGTCATCATCAGTCTAAAGCTCTTTACCTCACCTCTCACAGTAGAATAATAGTCATCATCAGTCTAAAGCTCTTTACCTCACCTCTCACAGTAGAATAATAGTCATCATCAGTCTAAAGCTCTTTACCTCACCTCTCACAGTAGAATAATAGTCATCATCAGTCTAAAGCTCTTTACCTCACCTCTCACAGTAGAATAATAGTCATCATCAGTCTAAAGCTCTTTACCTTCGCCTCTCACAGTAGAATAATAGTCATCATCAGTCTAAAGCTCTTTACCTCACCTCTCACAGTAGAATAATAGTCATCATCAGTCTAAAGCTCTTTACCTTCGCCTCTCACAGTAGAATAATAGTCATCACCAGTCTAAAGCTCTTTACCTTCGCCTCTCACAGTAGAATAATAGTCATCATCAGTCTAAAGCTCTTTACCTTCGCCTCTCACAGTAGAATAATAGTCATCACCAGTCTAAAGCTCTTTACCTCACCTCTCACAGTAGAATAATAGTCATCATCAGTCTAAAGCTCTTTACCTCACCTCTCACAGTAGAATAATAGTCATCACCAGTCTAAAGCTCTTTACCTCACCTCTCACAGTAGAATAATAGTCATCATCAGTCTAAAGCTCTTTACCTCACCTCTCACAGTAGAATAATAGTCATCATCAGTCTAAAGCTCTTTACCTCACCTCTCACAGTAGAATAATAGTCATCATCAGTCTAAAGCTCTTTACCTCGCCTCTCACAGTAGAATAATAGTCATCACCAGTCTAAAGCTCTTTACCTCGCCTCTCACAGTAGAATAATAGTCATCATCAGTCTAAAGCTCTTTACCTCACCTCTCACAGTAGAATAATAGTCATCACCAGTCTAAAGCTCTTTACCTCGCCTCTCACAGTAGAATAATAGTCATCATCAGTCTAAAGCTCTTTACCTCGCCTCTCACAGTAGAATAATAGTCATCATCAGTCTAAAGCTCTTTACCTCACCTCTCACAGTAGAATAATAGTCATCATCAGTCTAAAGCTCTTTACCTTCGCCTCTCACAGTAGAATAATAGTCATCACCAGTCTAAAGCTCTTTACCTTCGCCTCTCACATTAGAATAATAGTCATCATCAGTCTAAAGCTCTTTACCTCACCTCTCACAGTAGAATAATAGTCATCACCAGTCTAAAGCTCTTTACCTTCACCTCTCACAGTAGAATAATAGTCATCATCAGTCTAAAGCTCTTTACCTCACCTCTCACAGTAGAATAATAGTCATCATCAGTCTAAAGCTCTTTACCTCACCTCTCACAGTCTGGAATATTTCCAATCTTCAGATTCATGTAATATACATGTTCATTTGGCTTCATTGTTGACGTGTTTTGTCTTTGGCCCAGTTACGTTTTTGTGTGTGTGTTAGATAATCCATATGGGATGTCTGTTCAAACCAGCTAAACCTGTAATCATCAGTTAAGAGTTTTACTTTTAATGGCCCAGTGCAGTCAAAAGCGTGATTTCCCCAGGGTTCATATATATTTCCACACGGAGGTTGGAATAATACTGTGAAAATGGTGTAAATGATGATAATGCCTTTTTTAGTGTAAGAGCTGTTTTGAAAACACCGCCTGAAATTTCAGCCTGTTTTTGGTGGGATGGGAGTTTTGGGCTTGCCTGGTGACATCACCAGGCGGTAAATTAGTTAATAGACCAATAAGAAAGAGAGGTTCCAAACCTCTCTGCCAATAACAGCTAGTTTTCAGTTTTCCCCTCCCCCCACTCAGACCACTCCCAGACAGTCCTAGCTAAATTCTTGCTTGAGAAATTGCTATTTTCTAATAAGCCATTTTTTGTTTCTTATTGATCATTTTAAATTGAAAACAATCACAGTCAGGTACTTAATCGTTCCCCAGAAGTGATTTGATATTGAGATAAACATTGGCTGCATTTGGCCCTTTAAAAGGTTTCCTCTGAAAGCCACAGTCTGTAATATTCCCAGTCATTTTAGATTCATGTAATTTTATCCCTGATTTGGCTCCATTGGTGACATGTTTCTCTTTGACCCACTCTTTGATCATCCAGAGTGTGTCTTTACACATACAGGTGCTGTGAAAAAGTATTTGCCCCCTTTCTAATTTTCTCTACTTTTGCATATTTGTGACACTGAATGTTATCAGATCTTCAACCAAAACCTAATATTAGATAAAAGGGAACATAAGTGGACAAATAACACAACAATTACATATTTATTTCATAAACAAAGTTATGCAACACCCAATTCCCCTGTGTGAAAAAGTAATTGCCCCCTTACACTCAATAACTGGTTGTGCCACCTTTAGCTGCAATGACTCCAACCAAATGCTTCCTGTAGTTGTTGATCAGTCTCTCACGTCGCTGTGGAGGAATTTTGGCCCACTCTTCCATGCAGAACTGCTTTAACTCAGTGACGTGTGGGTTTTCAAGCATGAACCGCTCGTTTCAAGTCCTGCCACAACATCTCAATTGGGATTAGGTCTGGACTTTTGACTAGGCCATTCCAAAACTTCCAATTTGTTGCTTTTTTAGCAATTTTCATGTAGACTTGATTGTGTGTGTTTATGAAATAAATGAAATAAATATGTAATTGTTGTGTTATTTGTTCACTTATGTTCCCTTTTATCTAATATTAGGTTTTGGTTGAAGATCTGATAACATTTAGTATCACAAATATGCAAAAGTAGAGAAAATTAGAAAGGGGGCAAATACTTTTTCACAGCACCTGTATGTCCATATTCCAGAGTGTGTCTTACTGGCAGGTCGTGACATAATGTTTCAGTTTCTAGATGTAATAATAATGTAATGGGAGACAGCTGTTGTCTGATTAACTGAGGTTTTTCCGGTTACCGTTTCCCGTTTTACCAGTGGGTCCGTCCGTCTGTCTACAGGTTCAGTCATGACTGACGGGGAGGAGAGAGAACCAGAGGAAGAGGAGGAGAAGGAGGGGGTGAGGGTCCCTATACCGGGACAGAGGGGTGAGACGGGGGAGACGGGGGAGGAGGGGGAGGAAGAGGAGCTCCCGTACCCGTCTCTCTCCCCCGTGGTTCTGTTTCGTCTCTCCCAGACCTCCCCACCTCGCTGCTGGTGCCTCAAGGCTGTCTGCCACCCATATCCTTTATACTGGTCCACACACACACACACACACACACACACACACATACACACACACTCACACACACACACACACACACACTGGTCCACACACACACACACACACACTGGTCCACACACACACACTGGCCACAGGTTAGTGAGTGTGTTTGATATCAGCTGGAGCATGTTGTTATGGGAGAGGAACCAAAGTGTTGATGTGGGAGAGGAACCGAAGTGTTGTTATGGGAGAGGAACCGAAGTGTTGATGTGGGAGAGGAACCAAAGTGTTGTTATGGGAGAGGCACCAAAGTGTTGTTATGGGAGAGGAACCCAAAGTGTTGTTGTGGGAGAGGACCCAAAGTGTTATGGGAGAGGAACCAAAGTGTTGTTGTGGGAGAGGAACCAAAGTGTTATGGGAGAGGAACCAAAGTGTTGTTGTGGGAGAGGAACCAAAGTGTTGTTGTGGGAGAGGAACCAAAGTGTTATGGGAGAGGAACCAAAGTGTTGTTGTGGGAGAGGCACCAAAGTGTTGTTGTGGGAGAGGAACCAAAGTGTTATGGGAGAGGAACCAAAGTGTTGTTGTGGGAGAGGCACCAAAGTGTTGTTGTGGGAGAGGAACCAACGTGTTGTTGTGGGAGAGGAACCAAAGTGTTATGGGAGAGAAACCAAAGTGTTGTTGTGGGAGAGGAACCAAAGTGTTGTTGTGGGAGAGGAACCAAAGTGTTATGGGAGAGGAACCAAAGTGTTGTTGTGGGAGAGGAACCAAAGTGTTGTTGTGGGAGAGGAACCAAAGTGTTGTTGTGGGAGAGGAACCAAAGTGTTGTTGTGGGAGAGGAACCAAAGTGTTGTTGTGGGAGAGGAACCAAAGTGTTATGGGAGAGGAACCAAAGTGTTGTTGTGGGAGAGGAACCAAAGTGTTGTTACCGGGAACTGTGTGGTACTGCTGTTATGGGAACTGTGTGGTACTGCTGTTATGGGAACTGTGTGGTACTGCTGTTATGGGAACTGTGTGGTACTGCTGTTACTGGGAACTGTGTGGTACTGCTGTTACTGGGAACTGTGTGGTACTGCTGTTATGGGAACTGTGTGGTACTGCTGTTACTGGGAACTGTGTGGTACTGCTGTTATGGGAACTGTGTGGTACTGCTGTTACTGGGAACTGTGTGGTACTGCTGTTACTGGGAACTGTGTGGTACTGCTGTTATGGGAACTGTGTGGTACTGCTGTTACTGGGAACTGTGTGGTACTGCTGTTACTGGGAACTGTGTGGTACTGCTGTTATGGGAACTGTGTGGTACTGCTGTTATGGGAACTGTGTGGTACTGCTGTTATGGGAACTGTGTGGTACTGCTGTTATGGGAACTGTGTGGTACTGCTGTTATGGGAACTGTGTGGTACTGCTGTTATGGGAACTGTGTGGTACTGCTGTTATGGGAACTGTGTGGTACTGCTGTTACTGGGAACTGTGTGGTACTGCTGTTACTGGGAACTGTGTGGTACTGCTGTTATGGGAACTGTGTGGTACTGCTGTTATGGGAACTATGTGGTACTGCTGTTACTGGGAACTGTGTGGTACTGCTGTTATGGGAACTGTGTGGTACTGCTGTTATGGGAACTGTGTGGTACTGCTGTTATGGGAACTGTGTGGTACTGCTGTTACTGGGAACTGTGTGGTACTGCTGTTATTGGGAACTGTGTGGTACTGCTGTTACTGGGAACTGTGTGGTACTGCTGTTATGGGAACTGTGTGGTACTGCTGTTATGGGAACTGTGTGGTACTGCTGTTACTGGGAACTGTGTGGTACTGCTGTTACTGGGAACTGTGTGGTACTGCTGTTATGGGAACTGTGTGGTACTGCTGTTACTGGGAACTGTGTGGTACTGCTGTTATGGGAACTGTGTGGTACTGCTGTTACTGGGAACTGTGTGGTACTGCTGTTATGGGACCTGTGTGGTACTGCTGTTACTGGGAACTGTGTGGTACTGCTGTTATGGGAACTGTGTGGTACTGCTGTTATGGGAACTGTGTGGTACTGCTGTTACTGGGAACTGTGTGGTACTGCTGTTACTGGGAACTGTGTGGTACTGCTGTTATGGGAACTGTGTGGTACTGCTGTTATGGGAACTGTGTGGTACTGCTGTTATGGGAACTGTGTGGTACTGCTGTTATGGGAACTGTGTGGTACTGCTGTTATGGGAACTGTGTGGTACTGCTGTTACTGGGAACTGTGTGGTACTGCTGTTATGGGAACTGTGTGGTACTGCTGTTATGGGAACTGTGTGGTACTGCTGTTACTGGGAACTGTGTGGTACTGCTGTTATGGGAACTGTGTGGTACTGCTGTTATGGGAACTGTGTGGTACTGCTGTTATGGGAACTGTGTGGTACTGCTGTTACTGGGAACTGTGTGGTACTGCTGTTATGGGAACTGTGTGGTACTGCTGTTATGGGAACTGTGTGGTACTGCTGTTACTGGGAACTGTGTGGTACTGCTGTTACTGGGAACTGTGTGGTACTGCTGTTATGGGAACTGTGTGGTACTGCTGTTATGGGAACTGTGTGGTACTGCTGTTATGGGAACTGTGTGGTACTGCTGTTACTGGGAACTGTGTGGTACTGCTGTTATGGGAACTGTGTGGTACTGCTGTTATGGGAACTGTGTGGTACTGCTGTTACTGGGAACTGTGTGGTACTGCTGTTATGGGAACTGTGTGGTACTGCTGTTACTGGGAACTGTGTGGTACTGCTGTTATGGGAACTGTGTGGTACTGCTGTTACTGGGAACTGTGTGGTACTGCTGTTATGGGAACTGTGTGGTACTGCTGTTACTGGGAACTGTGTGGTACTGCTGTTACTGGGAACTGTGTGGTACTGCTGTTATGGGAACTGTGTGGTATTGCTGTTATGGGAACTGTGTGGTACTGCTGTTATGGGAACTGTGTGGTACTGCTGTTACTGGGAACTGTGTGGTACTGCTGTTATGGGAACTGTGTGGTACTGCTGTTACTGGGAACTGTGTGGTACTGCTGTTATGGGAACTGTGTGGTACTGCTGTTATGGGAACTGTGTGGTACTGCTGTTACTGGGAACTGTGTGGTACTGCTGTTATGGGAACTGTGTGGTACTGCTGTTACTGGGAACTGTGTGGTACTGCTGTTACTGGGAACTGTGTGGTACTGCTGTTATGGGAACTGTGTGGTACTGCTGTTATGGGAACTGTGTGGTACTGCTGTTACTGGGAACTGTGTGGTACTGCTGTTACTGGGAACTGTGTGGTACTGCTGTTACTGGGAACTGTGTGGTACTGCTGTTATGGGAACTGTGTGGTACTGCTGTTATGGGAACTGTGTGGTACTGCTGTTATGGGAACTGTGTGGTACTGCTGTTACTGGGAACTGTGTGGTACTGCTGTTATGGGAACTGTGTGGTACTGCTGTTACTGGGAACTGTGTGGTACTGCTGTTACTGGGAACTGTGTGGTACTGCTGTTACTGGGAACTGTGTGGTATTGCAAAAATCAGAAATTTTCTGTCCAAAAATGATGCAGAAAAATTAATCCATGCATTTGTTACTTCTAGATTAGACTACTGCAATGCTCTATTTTCCGGCTACCCGGATAAAGCACTAAATAAACTTCAGTTAGTGCTAAATACGGCTGCTAGAATCCTGACTAGAACCAAGAAATTTGATCATATTACTCCAGTGCTAGCTTCCCTACACTGGCTTCCTGTTAAGGCAAGGGCTGATTTCAAGGTTTTACTGTTAACCTATAAAGCGTTACATGGGCTTGCTCCTACCTATCTTTCCGAGTTGGTCCTGCCGTACATACCAATACGTACGCTACGGTCACAAGACGCAGGCCTCCTAATTGTCCCTAGAATTTCTAAGCAAACAGCGGGAGGCAGGGCTTTCTCCTATAGATCTCCATTTTTATGGAACAGTCTGCCTACCCATGTGAGAGACGCAGACTCGGTCTCAACCTTTAAGTCTTTACTGAAGACTTATCTCTTCAGTAGGTCATATGATTGAGTGTAGTCTGGCCCAGGAGTGTGAAGGTGAACGGAAAGGCTGGAGCAACGAACAGCCCTTGCTGTCTCTGCCGGGCCGGTTCCCCTCTCCACTGGGGTTCTCTGCCTCTAACCCTGTTGCAGGGGCTGAGTCACTGGCTTGCTGGTGCTCTTTCATGCCGTCCCTGGGAGGGGTGCGTCACTTGAGTGGGTTGAGTTACTGACGTGATCTTCCTGTCTGGGTTGGCGCCCCCCTTGGTTTGTGCTGTGGTGGAGACCTCTGTGGGCTATACTCGGCCTTGTCTCAGGATTGTAAGTTGGTGGTTGGGGATATCCCTCTAGTGGTGCGGGGGCTGTGCTTTGGCGGAGTGGGTGGGGTTATATCCTTCCTGTTTGGCCCTGTCCGGGGTTTCTTCGGATGGGGCCACAGTGTCTCCGGACCGCTCCTGTCTCAGCCTCCAGTATTTATGCTGCAGTAGTTTATGTGTCGGGGGCTGGGGGTTAGTTGGTTATACCTGGAGTACTTCTCCTGTCTTATCCAGTGTCCTGTGTGAATTTAAGTATGCTCTCTCTAATTCTCTCGTTCTCTCTTTCTCTCTGAGAACCTGAGCCCTAGGACCATACGTCAGGACTACCGGGCATGATGACACCTTGCTGTCCCCAGTCCGCCTGGCCTTGCTGCTATTCCAGTTTCAACTGTTCTGCCTGCGGCTACGAAACCCCTACCTGTCCCAGACCTGCTGTTTTCAACTCTAAATGATCGGCTATGAAAAGCCAACTGAGAGACCTGAGCCCTAGGACCATACGTCGGGACTACCGGCCGTGGTGACTCCTTGCTGTCCCCAGTCCGCCTGGCCTTGCTGCTATTCCAGTTTAAACTGTTCTGCCTGCGGTTATGGAACCCCTACCTGTCCCAGACCTGCTGTTTTAAACTCTAATGATCGGCTATGAAAAGCCAACTGAGATTTATTCCTGATTATTATTTGACCATGCTTGTCACTTATGAACATTTTTGAACATCTTGGCATGGTTCTGTTATAATCTCCACCCGGCACAGCCAGAAGAGGACTGGCCACCCCTCATAGCCTGGTTCCTCTCTAGGTTTCTTCCTAGGTTTTGCCTTTCTAGGGAGTTTTTCCTAGCCACCGTGCTTCTACACCTGCATTACTAGCTGTTTGGGGTTTTAGGCTGGGTTTCTGTACAGCACTTCGAGATATTAGCTGATGTAAGAAGGGCTATATAAAATAAAATTGATTGATTGATTGTGGTATTGCTGTTATGGGAACTGTGTGGTACTGCTGTTACTGGGAACTGTGTGGTACTGCTGTTATGGGAACTGTGTGGTACTGCTGTTACTGGGAACTGTGTGGTACTGCTGTTATGGGAACTGTGTGGTACTGCTGTTATGGGAACTGTGTGTTACTGCTGTTATGGGAACTGTGTGGTACTGCTGTTACTGGGAACTGTGTGGTACTGCTGTTATGGGAACTGTGTGGTACTGCTGTTACTGGGAACTGTGTGGTACTGCTGTTACTGGGAACTGTGTGGTACTGCTGTTATGGGAACTGTGTGGTACTGCTTTTACTGGGAACTGTGTGGTACTGCTGTTATGGGAACTGTGTGGTACTGCTGTTACTGGGAACTGTGTGGTACTGCTGTTACTGGGAACTGTGTGGTACTGCTGTTACTGGGAACTGTGTGGTACTGCTGTTATGGGAACTGTGTGGTACTGCTGTTATGGGAACTGTGTGGTACTGCTGTTATGGGAACTGTGTGGTACTGCTGTTACTGGGAACTGTGTGGTACTGCTGTTACTGGGAACTGTGTGGTACTGCTGTTATGGGAACTGTGTGGTACTGGGAACTGTGTGGTACTGCTGTTACTGGGAACTGTGTGGTACTGCTGTTACTGGGAACTGTGTGGTACTGCTGTTATGGGAACTGTGTGGTACTGCTGTTACTGGGAACTGTGTGGTACTGCTGTTATGGGAACTGTGTGGTACTGGGAACTGTGTGGTACTGCTGTTATGGGAACTGTGTGGTACTGCTGTTATGGGAACTGTGTGGTACTGCTGTTATGGGAACTGTGTGGTACTGCTGTTACTGGGAACTGTGTGGTACTGCTGTTATGGGAACTGTGTGGTACTGCTGTTACTGGGAACTGTGTGGTACTGCTGTTATGGGAACTGTGTGGTACTGCTGTTATGGGAACTGTGTGGTACTGCTGTTACTGGGAACTGTGTGGTACTGCTGTTATGGGAACTGTGTGGTACTGCTGTTACTGGGAACTGTGTGGTACTGCTGTTACTGGGAACTGTGTGGTACTGCTGTTATGGGAACTGTGTGGTACTGCTGTTACTGGGAACTGTGTGGTACTGCTGTTACTGGGAACTGTGTGGTACTGCTGTTACTGGGAACTGTGTGGTACTGCTGTTATGGGAACTGGGTGGTACTGCTGTTATGGGAACTGTGTGGTACTTGGAACTGTGTGGTACTGCTGTTACTGGGAACTGTGTGGTACTGCTGTTACTGGGAACTGTGTGGTACTGCTGTTATGGGAACTGTGTGGTACTGCTGTTACTGGGAACTGTGTGGTACTGCTGTTATGGGAACTGTGTGGTACTGGGAACTGTGTGGTACTGCTGTTACTGGGAACTGTGTGGTACTGCTGTTACTGTGAACTGTGTGGT
>NW_025534716.1:55000-60000 GCF_020615455.1 Coregonus clupeaformis
AACACCCCCCCTCCTCCTCCTCATCTCTCTCCTAACCCTGAGAGACATAACACCCCTCCTCCTCCTCCTCATCTCTCTCCTAACCCTGAGAGACATAACACCCCCCTCCTCCTCCTCATCTCTCTCCTAACCCTGAGAGACATAACACCCCCTCCTCCTCCTCCTCATCTCTCTCCTAACCCTGAGAGACATAACACCCCCCTCCTCCTCCTCATCTCTCTCCTAACCCTGAGAGACATAACACCCCCTCCTCCTCCTCCTCATCTCTCTCCTAACCCTGAGAGACATAACACCCCCCTCCTCCTCATCTCTCTCCTAACCCTGAGAGACATAACACCCCTCCTCCTCCTCCTCATCTCTCTCCTAACCCTGAGAGACATAACACCCCCCTCCTCCTCATCTCTCTCCTAACCCTGAGAGGCATAACACCCCCTCCTCCTCCTCATCTCTCTCCTAACCCTGAGAGACATAACACCCCCTCCTCCTCCTCATCTCTCTCCTAACCCTGAGAGACATAACACCCCCTCCTCCTCCTCCTCATCTCTCTCCTAACCCTGAGAGACATAACACCCCCTCCTCCTCCTCATCTCTCTCCTAACCCTGAGAGACATAACACCCCTCCTCCTCCTCCTCATCTCTCTCCTAACCCTGAGAGACATAACACCCCCCTCCTCCTCATCTCTCTCCTAACCCTGAGAGACATAACACCCCTCCTCCTCCTCATCTCTCTCCTAACCCTGAGAGACATAACACCCCCTCCTCCTCCTCATCTCTCTCCTAACCCTGAGAGACATAACACCCCTCCTCCTCCTCCTCATCTCTCTCCTAACCCTGAGAGACATAACACCCCCTCCTCCTCCTCCTCATCTCTCTCCTAACCCTGAGAGACATAACACCCCTCCTCCTCCTCCTCATCTCTCTCCTAACCCTGAGAGACATAACACCCCTCCTCCTCCTCCTCATCTCTCTCCTAACCCTGAGAGACATAACACCCCCTCCTCCTCCTCCTCCTCATCTCTCTCCTAACCCTGAGAGACATAACACCCCTCCTCCTCCTCCTCCTCATCTCTCTCCTAACCCTGAGAGACATAACACCCCCCTCCTCCTCCTCATCTCTCTCCTAACCCTGAGAGACATAACACCCCCTCCTCCTCCTCATCTCTCTCCTAACCCTGAGAGACATAACACCCCCCTCCTCCTCCTCATCTCTCTCCTAACCCTGAGAGACATAACACCCCCTCCTCCTCCTCCTCATCTCTCTCCTAACCCTGAGAGACATAACACCCCTCCTCCTCCTCCTACTCATCTCTCTCCTAACCCTGAGAGACATAACACCCCTCCTCCTCCTCCTCCTCATCTCTCTCCTAACCCTGAGAGACATAACACCCCTCCTCCTCCTCCTCATCTCTCTCCTAACCCTGAGAGACATAACACCCCCTCCTCCTCCTCCTCATCTCTCTCCTAACCCTGAGAGACATAACACCCCTCCTCCTCCTCCTCCTCATCTCTCTCCTAACCCTGAGAGACATAACACCCCTCCTCCTCATCTCTCTCCTAACCCTGAGAGACATAACACCCCCTCCTCCTCCTCCTCCTCATCTCTCTCCTAACCCTGAGAGACATAACACCCCCCTCCTCCTCATCTCTCTCCTAACCCTGAGAGACATAACACCCCTCCTCCTCCTCCTCATCTCTCTCCTAACCCTGAGAGACATAACACCCCTCCTCCTCCTCCTCATCTCTCTCCTAACCCTGAGAGACATAACACCCCCCCCCTCCTCCTCATCTCTCTCCTAACCCTGAGAGACATAACACCCCCTCCTCCTCCTCATCTCTCTCCTAACCCTGAGAGACATAACACCCCTCCTCCTCCTCATCTCTCTCCTAACCCTGAGAGACATAACACCCCCCTCCTCCTCATCTCTCTCCTAACCCTGAGAGACATAACACCCCCCCTCCTCCTCATCTCTCTCCTAACCCTGAGAGACATAACACCCCTCCTCCTCCTCCTCATCTCTCTCCTAACCCTGAGAGACATAACACCCCTCCTCCTCCTCCTCATCTCTCTCCTAACCCTGAGAGGCATAACACCCCCTCCTCCTCCTCATCTCTCTCCTAACCCTGAGAGACATAACACCCCCCCCCCTCCTCCTCATCTCTCTCCTAACCCTGAGAGACATAACACCCCTCCTCCTCCTCCTCATCTCTCTCCTAACCCTGAGAGACATAACACCCCCCTCCTCCTCCTCATCTCTCTCCTAACCCTGAGAGACATAACACCCCCCCTCCTCCTCCTCATCTCTCTCCTAACCCTGAGAGACATAACACCCCTCCTCCTCCTCCTCCTCCTCATCTCTCTCCTAACCCTGAGAGACATAACACCCCTCCTCCTCCTCCTCATCTCTCTCCTAACCCTGAGAGACATAACACCCCTCCTCCTCATCTCTCTCCTAACCCTGAGAGACATAACACCCCTCCTCCTCCTCCTCATCTCTCTCCTAACCCTGAGAGACATAACACCCCTCCTCCTCCTCCTCATCTCTCTCCTAACCCTGAGAGACATAACACCCCTCCTCCTCCTCCTCATCTCTCTCCTAACCCTGAGAGACATAACACCCCCCTCCTCCTCCTCATCTCTCTCCTAACCCTGAGAGACATAACACCCCCTCCTCCTCCTCCTCATCTCTCTCCTAACCCTGAGAGACGTAACACCCCTCCTCCTCCTCCTCATCTCTCTCCTAACCCTGAGAGACATAACACCCCTCCTCCTCCTCCTCATCTCTCTCCTAACCCTGAGAGACATAACACCCCTCCTCCTCCTCATCTCTCTCCTAACCCTGAGAGACAAAAGGCCTCCTCCTGCGGGGACGGGGGCTGGGATTAAAAATATAAATGTAGGACAAAACACACATCACAACAAGAGAGACACCACAACACTACATAAAGAGAGACACCACAACACTACATAGAGACACCACAACACTACATAAAGAGAGACGCCACAACACTACATAAAGAGAGACACCACAACACTACATAAAGAGAGACACCACAACACTACATAAAGAGAGACACCACAACACTACATAAAGAGAGACACCACAACACTACATAAAGAGAGACACCACAACACTACATAAAGAGAGACACCACAACACTACATAAAGAGAGACACCACAACACTACATAAAGAGAGAGACACCACAACACTACATAAAGAGAGACACCACAACACTACATAAAGAGAGACACCACAACACTACATAAAGAGAGACACCACAACACTACATAAAGAGAGACACCACAACACTACATAAAGAGAGACACCACAACACTACATAAAGAGAGACACCACAACACTACATAAAGAGAGACACCACAACACTACATAAAGAGAGACACCACAACACTACATAGAGAGAGACACCACAACACTACATAAAGAGAGACGCCACAACACTACATAAAGAGAGACGCCACAACACTACATAAAGAGAGAGACCACAACACTACATAAAGAGAGAGACCACAACACTACATAAAGAGTGACACCACAACACTACATAAAGAGAGACACCACAACACTACATAAAGAGAGACACCACAACACTACATAAAGAGAGACACCACATCACTACATAAAGAGAGACACCACAACACTACATAAAGAGAGACACCACAACACTACATAAAGAGAGACACCACAACACTACATAAAGAGAGACACCACAACACTACATAAAGAGAGACACCACAACACTACATAAAGAGAGACACCACAACACTACATAAAGAGAGACACCACAACACTACATAAAGAGAGACACCACAACACTACATAGAGAGAGACACCACAACACTACATAAAGAGAGACGCCACAACACTACATAAAGAGAGACGCCACAACACTACATAAAGAGAGAGACCACAACACTACATAAAGAGAGAGACCACAACACTACATAAAGAGAGACACCACAACACTGAGAGACACCACAACACTACATAAAGAGAGACACCACAACACTACATAAAGAGAGACACCACAACACTACATAAAGAGAGACACCACAACACTACATAAAGAGAGACACCACAACACTACATAAAGAGAGACACCACAACACTACATAAAGAGAGACACCTCAACACTACATAAAGAGAGACGCCTTAACACTACATAAAGAGAGACACCACAACACTACATAAAGAGAGACACCACAACACTACATAAAGAGAGACACCACAACACTACATAAAGAGAGACACCACAACACTACATAAAGAGAGACACCACAACACTACATAAAGAGAGAGAGACACCACAACACTACATAAAGAGAGACACCACAACACTACATAAAGAGAGACAACACAACACTACATAAAGAGAGACACCAAAACACTACATAAAGAGAGACACCAAAACACTACATAAAGAGAGACACCACAACACTACATAAAGAGAGACACCACAACACTACATAAAGAGAGACACCACAACACTACATAAAGAGAGACACCACAACACTACATAAAGAGAGACACCACAACACTACATAAAGAGACTCTCTCTCTCTCTATTTATCTCTCTCTCTCTCTGTCTCTCTTTGTCTCTCTCTCTCTCTCTCTCTCTCTGTCTCTGTCTCGCTCTCGCTCTCTCTGTCTCTCTCTGTGTCTCTCTGTGTCTCTCTCTCTCTCTCTCTGTCTCTCTCTCTCTATTTATCTCTCTCTCTCTCTGTCTCTCTCTCTCTCTGTCTCTCTTTGTCTCTCTCTCTCTCTCTCTCTCTGTCTCTGTCTCGCTCTCGCTCTCTCTGTCTCTCTCTGTGTCTCTCTGTGTCTCTCTCTCTCTCTCTCTGTCTCTCTCTCTCTATTTATCTCTCTCTCTCTCTCTGTCTCTCTCTCTCTCTGTCTCTCTTTGTCTCTCTCTCTGTCTCTGTCTCTGTCTCTGTCTCTTTCTCGCTCTCTCTGTCTCTGTGTCTCTCTCTCTGTCTCTCTC
>NW_025534716.1:65000-100000 GCF_020615455.1 Coregonus clupeaformis
CAGTGCCATCCGTTTTGTCACCAAAGCCCCATACACTACCCACCACTGTGACCTGTACGCTCTTGTTGGCTGGTCCTCACTACATATTCGTCGCCAAACCCACTGGCTCCAGGTCATCTATAAATCACTGCTAGGCAAATCCCTGCCTTATCTTAGCTCATTGGTCATCATAGCATACCTTATACATGTCTTTATATGGTAATGAGTCTTCAGAGAGAGAGAGAGAGAGAGAGAGAGAGAGAGAGAGAGAGAGAGAGAGAGAGAGAGAGAGAGAGAGAGAGAGAGAGAGAGAGAGAGAGAGAGAGAGAGAGAGAGAGAGAGAGAGAGAGAGAGAGAGAGAGAGAGAGAGAGAGAGAGAGAGAGAGAGAGAGAGAGAGAGAGAGAGAGAGAGAGAGAGAGAGAGAGAGAGAGAGACCCCAATTTAACCCCTCACAGACATCCTTATTCTATAGATGTTACCTTATACATGTATTTATATGGTAATGAGTATGCTAATGATGGGACCATATAAGGTCATGCACTGTGTGGTGTGTGTGGGTGCTCTGCTCTGGCCAGGGGTGAAGGATGATGACAGATCAGATTTGATTTTATAATGTCATGGCCTGACCTTTTAGAGAGGGAGAGACGGAGAGAGAGAGAGAGAGAGGGAGGGAGGGAGAGAGAGACGGAGAGAGAGAGAGAGGGAGGGAGGGAGAGAGAGACGGAGAGAGAGAGGGAGAGGGAGTTTGTCTTTAGTTATGTTATATTTAGTTATATTTAGTTATATGTTATATTTAGTTATTAGTTATATTTAGTTATGTTATATTTAGTTATATGTTATAATTAGTTATATTTAGTTATATGTTACAGTGGGGGAAAAAAGTATTTAGTCAGCCACCAATTGTGCAAGTTCTCCCACTTAAAAAGATGAGAGAGGCCTGTAATTTTCATCATAGGTACACGTCAACTATGACAGACAAAATGAGAAAAAAAAATCCAGATTTTTTTTTGAATTTATTTGCAAATTATGGTGGAAAATAAGTATTTGGTCACCTACAAACAAGCAAGATTTCTGGCTCTCACAGACCTGTAACTTCTTCTTTAAGAGGCTCCTCTGTCCTCCACTCGTTACCTGTATTAATGGCACCTGTTTGAACTTGTTATCAGTATAAAAGACACCTGTCCACAACCTCAAACAGTCACACTCCAAACTCCACTATGGCCAAGACCAAAGAGCTGTCAGGACACCAGAAACAAAATTGTAGACCTGCACCAGGCTGGGAAGAATGAATCTGCAATAGGTAAGCAGCTTGGTTTGAAGAAATCAACTGTGGGAGCAATTATTAGGAAATGGAAGACATACAAGACCACTGATAATCTCCCTCGATCTGGGGCTCCACGCAAGATCTCACCCCGTGGGGTCAAAATGATCACAAGAACGGTGAGCAAAAATCCCAGAACCACACAGGGGGACCTAGCGAATGACCTGCAGAGAGCTGGGACCAAAGTAACAAAGCCTACCATCAGTAACACACTACGCCGCCAGGGACTCAAATCCTGCAGTGCCAGACGTGTCCCCCTGCTTAAGCCAGTACATGTCCAGGCCCGTCTGAAGTTTGCTAGAGTGCATTTGGAGGATCCAGAAGAGGATTGGGAGAATGTCATATGGTCAGATGAAACCAAAATAGAACTTTTTGGTAAAAACTCAACTCGTCATGTTTGGAGAACAAAGAATGATGAGTTGCATCCAAAGAACACCATACCTACTGTGAAGCATGGGGGTGGAAACATCATGCTTTGGGGCTGTTTTTCTGCAAAGGGACCAGGACGACTGATCCGTGTAAAGGAAAGAATGAATGGGGCCATGTATCGTGAGATTTTGAGTGAAAACCTCTTTCCATCAGCAAGGGCATTGAAGATGAAACGTGGCTGGGTCTTTCAGCATGACAATGATCCCAAACACACCGCCCGGGCAACGAAGGAGTGGCTTCGTAAGAAGCATTTCAAGGTCCTGGAGTGGCCTAGCCAGTCTCCAGATCTCAACCCCATAGAAAATCTTTGGAGGGAGTTGAAAGTCCGTGTTGCCCAGCGACAGCCCCAAAACATCACTGCTCTAGAGGAGATCTGCATGGAGGAATGGGCCAAAATACCAGCAACAGTGTGTGAAAACCTTGTGAAGACTTACAGAAAACGTTTGACCTGTGTCATTGCCAACAAAGGATATATAACAAAGTATTGAGAAACTTTTGTTATTGACCAAATACTTATTTTCCACCATAATTTGCAAATAAATTCATTAAAAATCCTACAATGTGATTTTCTGGATTTTTGTTTCTCATTTTGTCTGTCATAGTTGACGTGTACCTATGATGAAAATTACAGGCCTCTCTCATCTTTTTAAGTGGGAGAACTTGCACAATTGGTGGCTGACTAAATACTTTTTTCCCCCACTGTATATTTAGTTATATGATATATTTAGTTATGTTATATTTAGTTATATTTAGTTATATGTTATATTTAGTTATGTTACATTTAGTTATATGTTATATTTAGTTATATTTAGTTATATGTTATATTTAGTTATATTTAGTTATATGTTATATTTAGTTATATGTTATATTTAGTTATGTTATATTTAGTTATATGATATATTTAGTTATATGTTATACAGTGAGGGAAAAAAGTATTTGATCCCCTGCTGATTTTGTATGTTTGCCCACTGACAAAGAGATGATCATTCTATAATTTTAATGGTAGGTTTATTTGAACAGTGACAGACAGAATAACAACAAACAAATCCAGAAAAACGCATGTCAAAATGTTATAAATTGATTTGCATTTTAATGAGGGAAATAAGTATTTGACCCCCTCTCAATCAGAAAAATGTCTGGCTCCCAGGTGTCTTTTATACAGGTAACAAGCTGAGATTAGGAGCACACTCTTAAAGAGTGTGCCCCTAATCTCAGTTTGTTACCTGTATAAAAGACACCTGTCCACAGAAGCAATCAATTAATCAGATTCCAAACTCTCCACCATGGCCAAGACCAAAGAGCTCTCCAAGGATGTCAGGGACAAGATTGTAGACCTACACAAGGCTGGAATGGGCTACAAGACCATCGCCAAGCAGCTTGGTGAGAAGGTGACAACAGTTGGTGCGATTATTCGCAAATGGAAGAAACACAAAAGACCTGTCAATCTCCCTCGGCCTGGGGCTCCATGCAAGATCTCACCTCGTGGAGTTGCAATGATCATGAGAGCGGTGAGGAATCAGCCCAGAACTACACGGGAGGATCTTGTCAATGATCTCAAGGCAGCTGGGACCATAGTCACCAAGAAAACAATTGGTAACACACTATGCCGTGAAGGACTGAAATCCTGCAGCGCCCGCAAGGTCCCCCTGCTCAAGAAAGCACATACAGTGGGGAAAAAAAGTATTTAGTCAGCCACCAATTGTGCAAGTTCTCCCACTTAAAAAGATGAGAGAGGCCTGTAATTTTCATCATAGGTACACGTCAACTATGACAGACAAATTAAGGAAAAAAATCCAGAAAATCACATTGTAGGATTTTTTATGAATTTATTGCAAATTATGGTGGAAAATAAGTATTTGGTCACCGACAAACAAGCAAGATTTCTGGCTCTCACAGACCTGTAACTTCTTCTTTAAGAGGCTCCTCTGTCCTCCACTCGTTACCTGTATTAATGGCACCTGTTTGAACTTGTTATCAGTATAAAAAGACACCTGTCCACAACCTCAAACAGTCACACTCCAAACTCCACTATGGCCAAGACCAAAGAGCTGTCAAAGGACACCAGAAACAAAATTGTAGACCTGCACCAGGCTGGGAAGACTGAATCTGCAATAGGTAAGCAGCTTGGTTTGAAGAAATCAACTGTGGGAGCAATTATTAGGAAATGGAAGACATACAAGACCACTGATAATCTCCCACGATCTGGGGCTCCACGCAAGATCTCACCCCGTGGGGTCAAAATGATCACAAGAACGGTGAGCAAAAATCCCCGAACCACACAGGGGACCTAGTGAATAACCTGCAGAGAGCTGGGACCAAAGTAACAAAGCCTACCATTAGTAACACACTACGCCGCCAGGGACTAAAATCCTGCAGTGCCAGACGTGTCCCCCCTGCTTAAGCCAGTACATGTCCAGGCCCGTCTGAAGTTTGCTAGTGTGCATTTGGATGATCCAGAAGAGGATTGGGAGAATGTCATATGAAACCAAAATAGAACTTTTTGGTAAAAACTCAACTCGTCGTGTTTGGAGGACAAAGAATGCTGAGTTGCATCCAAAGAACACCATACCTACTGTGAAGCATTGGGGTGGAAACATCATGCTTTGGGGCTGTTTTTCTGCAAATGGACCAGGGACGACTGATCCGTGTAAAGGAAAGAATGAATGGGACCATGTATCGTGAGATTTTGAGTGAAAACCTCCTTCCATCAGCAAGGGCATTGAAGATGAAACGTGGCTGGGTCTTTCAGCATGACAATGATCCCAAACACACCGCCCGGGCAGCGAAGGGTGGCTTCGTAAGAAGCATTTCCAAGGTCCTGGAGTGGCCTAGCCAGTCTCCAGATCTCAACCCCATAGAAAATCTTTGGAGGGAGTTGAAAGTCCGTGTTGCCCAGCGACAGCCCCAAAACATCACTGCTCTAGAGGAGATCTGCATGGAGGAATGGGCCAAAATACCAGCAACAGTGTGTGAAAACCTTGTGAAGACTTACAGAAAACGTTTGACCTGTGTCATTGCCAACAAAGGGTATATAACAAAGTATTGAGAAACTTTTGTTATTGACCAAATACTTATTTTCCGCCATAATTTGCAAATAAATTCATAAAAAAATCCTACAATGTGATTTTCTGAATTATTTTTTCTCATTTGTCTGTCATAGTGGACGTGTACCTATGATGAAAATTACAGGCCTCTCTCATCTTTTTAAGTGGGGGAACTTGCACAATTGGTGGCTGACTAAATACTTATTTTCCCCACTGTACATGCCTGTCTGAAGTTTGCCAATGAACATCTGAATGATTCAGAGGAGAACTGGGTGAAAGTGTTGTGGTCAGATGAGACCAAAATGGAGCTCTTTGGCATCAACTCAACTCGCCGTGTTTGGAGGAGGAGGAATGCTGCCCATGACCCCAAGAACACCATCCCCACCGTCAAACATGGAGGTGGAAACATTATGCTTTGGGGGTGTTTTTCTGCTAAGGGGACAGGACAACTTCACCGCATCAAAGGGACGATGGACGGGGCCATGGACCGTCAAATCTTGGGTGAGAACCTCTTTCCCTCAGCCAGGGCATTGAAAATGGGTCGTGGATGGGTATTCCAGCATGACAATGACCCAAAACACACGGCCAAGGTAACAAAGGAGTGGCTCAAGAAGAAGCACATTAAGGTCCTGGAGTGGCCTAGCCAGTCTCCAGACCTTAATCCCATAGAAAATCTGTGGAGGGAGCTGAAGGTTCGAGTTGCCAAACTTCAGCCTCGAAACCTTAATGACTTGGAGAAGATCTGCAAAGAGGAGTGGAACAAAATCCCTCCTGAGATGTGTGCAAACCTGGTGGCCAACTACAAGAAACGTCTGACCTCTGTGATTGCCAACAAGGGTTTTGCCACCAAGTACTAAGTCATGTTTTGCAGAGGGGTCAAATACTTATTTCCCTCTTTAAAATGCAAATCAATTTATAAAATTTTTGACATGCGTTTTTCTGGATGTTTTTGTTGTTATTCTGTCTCTCACTGTTCAAATAAACCTACCATTAAAATTATAGACTGATCATGTCTTTGTCAGTGGGCAAACGTACAACATCAGCAGGGGATCAAATACTTTTTTCCCTCACTGTATTTAGTTATATTTAGTTATATGTTATATTTAGTTATATGTTATATTTAGTTATATGTTATATTTAGTTATATGTTATATTTAGTTCTGTTATATTTAGTTATATGATATATTTAGTTATATGTTATATTTAGTTATATGTTATATTTAGTTATATTTAGTTATATGTGATATTTAGTTATATGTTATATTTAGTTATATGTTATATTTAGTTATGTTATATTTAGTTATATTTAGTTATATGTGATATTTAGTTATATGTGATATTTAGTTATATTTAGTTATATGTTATATTTAGGTATATGTTATATTTAGTTATATGTTGTATTTAGTTATATGTGATATTTAGTTATATGTTATATTTAGTTATATGTTATATTTAGTTATATGTTATATTTAGTTATATGTGATATTTAGTTATGTTATATTTAGTTATATTTAGTTATATGTGATATTTAGTTATATGTTATTTTTAGTTATATGTTATATTTAGTTATATGTTGTATTTAGTTATATGTTGTATTTAGTTATATGTTGTATTTAGTTATATGTTGTATTTCGTTATATGTTGTATGTAGTTATATGTGATATTTTAGTTATATGTGATATTTAGTTATATGTGATATTTAGTTATATGTGATATTTAGTTATATGTTATATTTAGTTATATGTGATAATTAGTTACAGTGGGGAGAACAAGTATTTGATACACTGCCGATTTTGCAGGTTTTCCTACTTACAAAGCATGTAGAGGTCTGTAATTTTTATCATAGGTACACTTCAACTGTGAGAGACGGAATCTAAAACAAAAATCCAGAAAATCACATTGTATGATTTTTAAGTAATTAATTTGCATTTTATTGCATGACATAAGTATTTGATACATCAGAAAAGCAGAACTTAATATTTGGTACAGAAACCTTTGTTTGCAATTACAGAGATCATACGTTTCCTGTAGGTCTTGACCAAGTTTGCACACACTGCAGCAGGGATTTTGGCCCTCTTCTCCAGATCCTTCAGGTTTCGGGGCTGTCGCTGGGCAATACGGACTTTCAGCTCCCTCCAAAGATTTTCTATTGGGTTCAGGTCTGGAGACTGGCTAGGCCACTCCAGGACCTTGAGATGCTTCTTACGGAGCCACTCCTTAGTTGCCCTGGCTGTGTGTTTCGGGTCGTTGTCATGCTGGAAGATCCAGCCACGACCCATCTTTCAATGCTCTTACTGAGGGAAGGAGGTTGTTGGCCAAGATCTTGCGATACATGGCCCCATCCATCCTCCCCTCAATACGATGCAGTCGTCCTGTCCCCTGTGCAGAAAAGCATCCCCAAAGAATGATGTTTCCACCTCCATGCTTCACGGTTGGGATAGTGTTCTTGGGGTTGTACTCATCCTTCTTCTTCCTCCAAACACGGCGAGTGGAGTTTAGACCAAAAAGCTATATTTTTGTCTCGTCAGACCACATGAGCTTCTCCCATTCCTCCTCTGGATCATCCAGATGGTCATTGGCAAACTTCAGACTGGCCTGGACATGCGCTGGCTTGAGCAGGGGGACCTTGCGTGCGCTGCAGGATTTTAATCCATGACGGCGTAGTGTGTTACTAATGGTTTTCTTTGAGACTGTGGTCCCAGCTCTCTTCAGGTCATTGACCAGGTCCTGCCGTGTAGTTCTGGGATGATCCCTCACCTTCCTCATGATCATTGATGCCCCACAAGGTGAGATCTTGCATGGAGCCCCAGACCGAGTCGATTGACCGTCATCTTGAACTTCTTCCATTTTCTAATAATTGCGCCAACAGTTGTTGCATTCTCACCAAGCTGCTTGCCTATTGTCCTGTAGCCCATCCCAGCCTTGTGCAGGTCTACAATTTTATCCCTGATGTCCTTACACAGCCATCTGGTCTTGGCCATTGTGGAGAGGTTGGAGTCTGTTTGATTGAGTGTGTGGACAGGTGTCTTTTATACAGGTAACGAGTTCAAACAGGTGCAGTTAATACAGGTAATGAGTGGAGAACAGGAGGGCTTCTTAAAGAAAAACGAACAGGTCTGTGAGAGCTGGAATTCTTACTGGTTGGTAGGTGATCAAATACTTATGTCATGCAATAAAATGCAAATAAATTACTTAAAAATCATACAATGTGATTTTCTGGATTTTTGTTTTAGATTCAGTCTCTCACAGTTGAAGTGTACCTATGATAACAATTACAGACCTCTACATGCTTTGTAAGTAGGAAAACCTGCAAAATCGGCAGTGTATCAAATACTTGTTCTCTCCACTGTATATGTGATATTTAGTTATATGTGATATTTAGTTATATTTGATATTTAGTTATATGTGATATTTAGTTATATGTGATATTTAGTTATATGTTATATTTAGTTATATGTGATATTTAGTTATATGTTGTATTTAGTTATATGTTATATTTAGTTATATGTTATATTTAGTTATATGTTATATTTAGTTATATGTGATATTTAGTTATACGTGATATTTAGTTATACGTGATATTTAGTTATACGTGATATTTAGTTATACGTTATATTTAGTTATATGTTATATTTAGTTATATGTGATATTTAGTTATATGTTGTATTTAGTTATATGTTATATTTAGTTATATGTTATATTTAGTTATACGTGATATTTAGTGATATGTGATATTTAGTTATATGTGATATTTAGTTATATGTTGTATTTAGTTATGTGATATTTGATATTTAGTTATATGTGATATTTAGTTATATGTTGTATTTAGTTATGTGATATTTGATATTTAGTTATATGTGATATTTAGTTATATGTTGTATTTAGTTATATGTGATATTTAGTTATATGTGATATTTAGTTATATGTTGTATTTAGTTATGTGATATTTGATATTTAGTTATATGTGATATTTAGTTATATGTGATATTTAGTTATGTGATATTTAGTTATACGTGATATTTAGTTATACGTTATATTTAGTTATACGTGATATTTAGTTATGTTATATTTAGTTATATGTGATATTTAGTTATATGTTATATTTAGTTATATGTTATATTTAGTTATATGTTATATTTAGTTATACGTGATATTTAGTTATATGTTATATTTAGTTATATGTGATATTTAGTGATATGTTATATTTAGTTTTATGTGAACCTTCTTATGTTTATTTACCTTCTGACCCTGTGACATGAACTGACCAGACCAGACCCCTTCACCCCTCTGTTTGTCATCCCTCCCTCCTCCCTCTGTCTTTCCCTCCCTCCCTCCCCCCTCCCCACTTCCCTCCCTCCTCCCCCCCTCCCCACTTTCCTCCCTCCCTCCACTTCCATTCCTCCCTCCCCCCTCCCCACATCCTCCCTCCCTCCCTCCACTTCCCTACCTCCCCCCTCCCCACTTCCCCCCCACCCTCTCTCTCTCTTTATTAAGTGTAGTTGTAGATTATTGTAGAGGCTGTTAGTTCTGGTTTCTGACAGGGTGACTAAAGTTTAACTCAAGGACAGAGATGGAGGGAGGGAGACAGTGAGAGATGGAGAGAGAGAGGGAGGGAGACAGTGAGAGATGGAGAGAGAGACCGAGAGAGATGGAGAGAGAGAGGGAGGGAGACAGTGAGAGATGGAGAGAGAGAGGGAGGGAGACAGGGAGAGATGGAGAGAGAGAGGGAGGGAGACAGCGAGAGATGGAGGGAGACAGGGAGAGATGGAGAGAGAGAGGGAGGGAGACAGGGAGAGATGGAGAGAGACAGGGAGAGATGGAGAGAGAGAGGGAGGGAGACAGGGAGAGATGGAGAGAGAGAGGGAGGGAGACAGCGAGAGATGGAGGGAGACAGGGAGAGATGGAGAGAGAGAGGGAGGGAGACAGGGAGAGATGGAGAGAGAGAGGGAGGGAGACAGGGAGAGATGGAGAGAGAGGGAGGGAGACAGGGAGAGATGGAGAGAGAGAGGGAGGGAGACAGCGAGAGATGGAGGGAGACAGGGAGAGATGGAGAGAGAGAGGGAGGGAGACAGGGAGAGATGGAGAGAGAGGGAGGGAGACAGGGAGAGATGGAGAGAGAGAGGGAGGGAGACAGCGAGAGATGGAGAGAGATGGAGAGAGAGACAGAGAGAGATGGAGAGAGAGAGGGAGGGAGACAGCGAGAGATGGAGAGAGAGAGGGAGGGAGACAGGGAGAGATGGAGAGAGAGAGGGAGGGAGGGAGGGAGACAGCGAGAGATGGAGGAGAGAGAGAGGGAGGGAGGGAGGGAGACAGCGAGAGATGGAGAGAGATGGAGAGAGAGAGAGAAAGAAAGAGAGAGAGAGAGAGAGAGGGAGGGAGACAGGGAGAGATGGAGAGACAGAGAGAGAGAGACAGAGAGAGAGAGAGAGAGAGAGACAGAGAGAGAGAGAGACAGAGAGAGACGGAGGGTTTGCACTAGAGAGGATGTTTCCTCTGTGTTTCCGTGGTGATAGTGAGTGATAGGGTTGTGATGGTTACTGTGCTCCCAGCATCCATTACTTGACCCCGCCTCTCCCTGTGTGTGTGTGTCATTCATTGATATGCCAGGTGCATTACAAATAGTTTGTAGTTTAGGAGTGTGCTGGTTGTGTCTTGGTTGTGTCTTGGTTGTGTGGTAGTTGTGTTGTGTCGGTTATGGGTTGGCTGTGGGTTGGTTGTGTAGTGATGTGTTGGTTGTGGGTTGGTTGTGGGTTGGTTGTGGGTTGGTTGTGTAGTGATGTGTAGCGTCACAGTGACAACACAGCACCTGACCCACCAGTCTGTTCCCACGGTGAGAGACGGTGGTTCCCATGACAACCAGAATTACGCTCTACTCTCTGTTTGGTCTGGCACTCACACACACACACACACACACACACACACACACACACACACACACACACACACACACACACACACACACACACACACACTCACACACTCACACACACACACACACACACACACACACACACACACACACACACACACACACACACACACACACACACACACACACACACACATTCACATACAGAGACAGACCGAGGAGAGACAGAGAGAGAATGTTGATGAATTTAGTGCTGACTTTTTCACTCTCTGATGTGAACACACTATACACACACACTATACACACACACACACTATACACACACACACAGTCTTTCTCCTGTCTTGTGTGTAATTAAGGACTGGTCTCATTAATTCTGCCCCCAAAGACACCCTCTCAGTGCGGTGGGGGGACGGGGATGCAGTGTGAGTGTCATGGGACTGTAGGTTACCAAGCAACCAAGGGAAACCCAATATTGAAGATGTAACTTATTTCACCCCCCCCCCCCTCCCCCCCCCCCCCCTACTCTCCTCCTCTCCTCTAAATTCCTCCCTCCTTCCGTCCTTCACTTCTTCCTGGTTCGTTCCTTTGTTCATCCAGAAATGAGCTCTGCATCAGGGGAGAGAACTCTGTTGTTACAACTAAGAGGCCTCTGAGAGAGTGTGTAGTCTTTGTGTGTAGTGTGTGTAGCGTGTGTAGTGTGTGTAGTGTGTGTAGTGTGTGTAGTGTGTAGTGTGTGGTGTGTAGTGTGTGTAGTGTGTGTAGTGTGTTCTTTGTGTGTAGTGTGTGTAGTGTGTGTAGTGTGTGTAGCGTGTGTAGCGTGTGTGTGATGTATGTGTGTGTTCCAGAATGATGCTCAGAGCTCTTTGTTCTGTGTCCTTGGGCTCCTGAATACAACCAGACACTCAGCACTTCTACCGGGTCTCTCTGTCTCTGTCTGTCTGTCTGTCTGTCTGTCTGTCTGTCTGTCTGTCTGTCTGTCTGTCTGTCTGTCTGTCTGTCTGTCTGTCTGTCTGTCTGTCTGTGTGTGTTAGCACTAATATGTTGTGTCCTGTGTATGTGTGTGTGTGTGTGTGAGTGAGAAGCAGAAGGATGTCCTGTTATAGTGTCTGTCTCTCAGTAAAATATTTTAGTTTGATGCAGAGACAACAGATTACTGAGTTACCCCCGGCAGAGACAACAGATTACTGAGTTACCCCCGGCAGAGACAACAGATTACTGAGTTACCCCCGGCAGAGACAACAGATTACTGAGTTACCCCCGGCAGAGACAACAGATTACTGAGTTACCCCCGGCAGAGACAACAGATTACTGAGTTACCCCCGGCTGAGACAACAGATTACTGAGTTACCCCCGGCAGAGACAACAGATTACTGAGTTACCCCGGCTGAGACAACAGATTACTGAGTTACCCCCGGCTGAGACAACAGATTACTGAGTTACCCCCGGCTGAGACAACAGATTACTGAGTTACCCCGTCTGAGACAACAGATTACTGAGTTACCCCGGCAGAGACAACAGATTACTGAGTTACCCCCGGCAGAGACAACAGATTACTGAGTTACCCCCGGCAGAGACAACAGATTACTGAGTTACCCCGGCAGAGACAACAGATTACTGAGTTACCCCGGCAGAGACAACAGATTACTGAGTTACCCCGGCAGAGACAACAGATTACTGAGTTACCCCCGGCAGAGACAACAGATTACTGAGTTACCCCGGCAGAGACAACAGATTACTGAGTTACCCCGGCAGAGACAACAGATTACTGAGTTACCCCCGGCTGAGACAACAGATTACTGAGTTACCCCCAGCAGAGACAACAGATTACTGAGTTACCCCCGGCAGAGACAACAGATTACTGAGTTACCCCCGGCAGAGACAACAGATTACTGAGTTACCCCCGGCAGAGACAACAGATTACTGAGTTACCCCGGCAGAGACAACAGATTACTGAGTTACCCCCGGCAGAGACAACAGATTACTGAGTTACCCCCGGCTGAGACAACAGATTACTGAGTTACCCCCGGCTGAGACAACAGATTACTGAGTTACCCCCGGCTGAGACAACAGATTACTGAGTTACCCCCGGCTGAGACAACAGATTACTGAGTTACCCCCGGCTGAGACAACAGATTACTGAGTTACCCCCGGCAGAGACAACAGATTACTGAGTTACTCCCGGCTGAGACAACAGATTACTGAGTTACCCCCGGCAGAGACAACAGATTACTGAGTTACCCCCGGCTGAGACAACAGATTACTGAGTTACCCCCGGCAGAGACAACAGATTACTGAGTTACCCCCGGCAGAGACAACAGATTACTGAGTTACCCCGGCAGAGACAACAGATTACTGAGTTACCCCCGGCAGAGACAACAGATTACTGAGTTACCCCCGGCAGAGACAACAGATTACTGAGTTACCCCGGCAGAGACAACAGATTACTGAGTTACCCCCGGCTGAGACAACAGATTACTGAGTTACCCCCGGCTGAGACAACAGATTACTGAGTTACCCCCGGCAGAGACAACAGATTACTGAGTTACCCCCGGCAGAGACAACAGATTACTGAGTTACCCCGGCAGAGACAACAGATTACTGAGTTACCCCCGGCAGAGACAACAGATTACTGAGTTACCCCCGGCTGAGACAACAGATTACTGAGTTACCCCGGCTGAGACAACAGATTACTGAGTTACCCCGGCTGAGACAACAGATTACTGAGTTACCCCTCTCTTGTGGTTATATTGAATGGATAAGACAGGATGACTCTGTCGTGGTTATATTGAATGGAAAAGACAGGATGACTCTGTCGTGGTTATATTGAATGGATAAGACAGGATGCCTCTCTCTGTCGTGGTTATATTGAATGGATAAGACAGGATGACTCTGTTGTGGTTATATTGAATGGATAAGACAGGATGACTCTGTCGTGGTTATATTGAATGGATAAGACAGGATGCCTCTCTCTGTCGTGGTTATATTGAATGGATAAGACAGGATGACTCTGTTGTGGTTATATTGAATGGATAAGACAGGATGACTCTGTCGTGGTTATATTGAATGGACAGGACAGGGATGACAGGACAGGTTCCCGATGTATATATGGTCCAGGGTCTGTGGGGGGGATGTGAACCCAGACTGATGTATATATGGTCCAGGGTCTGTGGGGGGGATGTGAACCCAGACTGATGTATATATGGTCCAGGGTCTGTGGGGGGGATGTGAACCCAGACTGATGTATATATGGTCCAGGGTCTGTGGGGGGGATGTGAACCCATACTGATGTATATATGGTCCAGGGTCTGTGGGGGGGATGTGAACCCAGACTGATGTATATATGGTCCAGGGTCTGTGGGGGGGATGTGAACCCAGACTGATGTATATAGGGTCCAGGGTCTGTGGGGGGATGTGAACCCAGACTGATGTATATATGGTCCAGGGTCTGTGGGGGGGATGTGAACCCAGACTGATGTATATATGTTCCAGGGTCTGTGGGGGGGATGTGAACCCAGACTGATGTATATATGGTCCAGGGTCTGTGGGGGGGATGTGAACCCAGACTGATGTATATGCAGTGCAATCGGAAAGTATTCAGACCCCATGACTTTTTCCACATTTTGTTACGTTACAGCCTTATTCTAAAATGGATTAAATCGTTTTTTTCCCCTCATCAATCCACACATGAACGGAGCAAAGTACAGAGAGATCCTTTATGAAAACCTGCTCCAGGGGGTTCAGGACCTCAGACTGGGTCGAAGGTTCACCTTCCAACAGGACAACAACCCTAAGCACACAGCCAAGACAACGCAGGAGTGGCTTCGGGACAAGTCCCTGAATGTCCTTGAGTGGCCCAGCCAGAGCCCGGACTTGAACCTGATCTAACATCTCTGGAGAGACCTGAAAATAGCTGTGCAGCGACGCTCCCCATCCAACCTGACAGAGCTTGAGAGGATCTGCAGAGAAGAATGGGAGAAACTCCCCAAATACAGGTGTGCCAAGCTTGTAGCGTCATACCCAAGAAGACTTGAGGCTGTAATCGCTGCCAAAGGTGCTTCAACAAAGTACTGAGTAAAGGGTCTGAATACTTATGTAAATGTGATATTTCAGTTGTTGTTTTTTATTTAAAAAAATGTATCTTTGTCATTATGGGGTATTATGTGTATATTGATGAGGGAAAAAAACGATTTAATCAATGTTAGAATAAGGCTGTAACGTAACAGAATGTGGAGAAAGTGAAGGGGTCTGAATACTTTCCGAATGCACTGTATACCACAGCGTTCAGCCAATCAGCATCCAGGACCCAAACTAGCTGGTTTCTATGTTCCTTAACTCCTGTCTCTAGCTGGTTTATATTCTACTCTCTAGCTGGTTTCTATGTTCCTTAACTCCTGTCTCTAGCTGGTTTGTATTCTACTCTCTAGCTGGTTTCTATGTTCCTTAACGCCTGTCTCTAGCTGGTTTATATTCTACTCTCTAGCTGGTTTCTATGTTCCTTAACTCCTGTCTCTAGCTGGTTTATATTCTACTCTCTAGCTGGTTTCTATGTTCCTTAACTCCTGTCTCTAGCTGGTTTATATTCTACTCTCTAGCTGGTTTCTATGTTCCTTAACTCCTGTCTCTAGCTGGTTTATATTCTACTCTCTAGCTGGTTTCTATGTTCCTTAACTCCTGTCTCTAGCTGGTTTATATTCTACTCTCTAGCTGGTTTCTATGTTCCTTAACTCCTGTCTCCAGCTGGTTTATATTCTACTCTCTAGCTGGTTTCTATGTTCCTTAACTCCTGTCTCTAGCTGGTTTATATTCTACTCTCTAGCTGGTTTCTATTTTCCTTAACTCCTGTCTCTAGCTGGTTTATATTCTACTCTCTAGCTGGTTTCTATGTTCCTTAACTCCTGTCTCCAGCTGGTTTATATTCTACTCTCTAGCTGGTTTCTATGTTCCTTAACTCCTGTCTCTAGCTGGTTTATATTCTACTCTCTAGCTGGTTTCTATGTTCCTTAACTCCTGTCTCTACGTGGTTTGAGCGTGTCTCAATGCTGGCTATTCTTCTGAACTGTGTGACGTTGGGAATGTTCCAGCCCTGTGACGACGTTCACTGTCTCAACAACCGCTGCTCCTTCCTACAGGTGAGTTGACTTGCTCCTTACGTCCAATGTCCCTCCCGTATTTATTTGGACAGTGAAGCTAACATTTTGTTTGGGTACATTTGGCTCTATACTCCAGCGTTTTTGGATTTGAGATCCAGGGTTTCATACGAGACAGTACAGAATGTCACCTTTCAATTTTTCATTCATATCCTTTTTTACTGTTTAGAAATGAAAGCACCTTATTTATCTAGTGCCCCCCTTTGAAAATGTCAGATGTATTTGGACAAATTCACTTAGTGTATTAAAGTAGTCAAAAGTGTAATATTTGATCCTATATTTGTAGCACGCAATGACTACATCAAGCTTGTGACGCTACAAAATGACTACATCAAGCTTGTGACGCTACAAAATGACTACATCAAGCTTGTGACGCTACAAAATGACTACATCAAGCTTGTGACGCTACAAAATGACTACATCAAGCTTGTGACGGTACAAAATGACTACATCAAGCTTCTGACGCTACGCAATGACTACATCAAGCTTCTGACGCTACGCAATGACTACATCAAGCTTCTGACGCTACGCAATGACTACATCAAGCTTCTGACGCTACGCAATGACTACATCAAGCTTCTGACGCTACGAAATGACTACATCAAGCTTCTGACGCTACGCAATGACTACATCCAGCTTCTGACGCTACGCAATGACTACATCAAGCTTCTGACGCTACAAAATGACTACATCAAGCTTCTGACGCTACGCAATGACTACATCAAGCTTGTGACGCTACGCAATGACTACATCAAGCTTGTGACGCTACGCAATGACTACATCAAGCTTGTGACGCTACAAAATGACTACATCAAGCTTGTGACGCTACAAAATGACTACATCAAGCTTGTGACGCTACAAAATGACTACATCAAGCTTGTGACTCTACAAAGTCGTTGGATGCATTTGCGGTTTGTTTTGGTTGTGTCGTGGATATGTTATGCAGAAATGAAGAGATACATTCTAAATTGTAGCCTTACTGTCCAAATACATAAGGAGAGGGAGTGTATTTTATTGGTTTGATTGAACAGATATAAATATATGGAGGAGAGAGATGCATGGCAGAAGGACGTTAGATATAAATAAATGGAGACAGAAGGACGTTAGATATAAATAAATGGAGGAGACAGAAGGACGTTAGATATAAATAAATGGAGGAGACAGAAGGACGTTAGATATAAATAAATGGAGGAGACAGAAGGACGTTAGATATAAATAAATGGAGACAGAAGGACATTAGATATAAATAAATGGAGGAGACAGAAGGACGTTAGATATAAATAAATGGAGACAGAAGGACGTTAGATATAAATAAATGGAGGAGACAGAAGGACATTAGATATAAATAAATGGAGGCAGAAGGACGTTAGATATAAATAAATGGAGACAGAAGGACGTTAGATATAAATAAATGGAGGAGGCAGAAGGACGTTAGATATAAATAAATGGAGGAGGCAGAAGGACGTTAGATATAAATAAATGGAGGAGGCAGAAGGACGTTAGATATAAATAAATGGAGACAGAAGGACGTTAGATATAAATAAATGGAGACAGAAGGACGTTAGATATAAATAAATGGAGGAGACAGAAGGACGTTAGATATAAATAAATGGAGGCAGAAGGACGTTAGATATAAATAAATGGAGGAGACAGAAGGACGTTAGATATAAATAAATGGAGGAGACAGAAGGACGTTAGATATAAATAAATGGAGGAGACAGAAGGACGTTAGATATAAATAAATGGAGGAGACAGAAGGACGTTAGATATAAATAAATGGAGGAGACAGAAGGACGTTAGATATAAATAAATGGAGGAGACAGAAGGACGTTAGATATAAATAAATGGAGGAGACAGAAGGACTTTAGATATAAATAAATGGAGGAGACAGAAGGACGTTAGATATAAATAAATGGAGGAGACAGAAGGACGTTAGATATAAATAAATGGAGGAGGCAGAAGGACGTTAGATATAAATAAATGGAGGAGGCAGAAGGACGTTAGATATAAATGAATGGAGACAGAAGGACGTTAGATATAAATAAATGGAGACAGAAGGACGTTAGATATAAATAAATGGAGACAGAAGGACGTTAGATATAAATAAATGGAGACAGAAGGACGTTAGATATAAATAAATGGAGGAGACAGAAGGACGTTAGATATAAATAAATGGAGGCAGAAGGACGTTAGATATAAATAAATGGAGGAGACAGAAGGACGTTAGATATATATAAATGGAGGAGACAGAAGGACGTTAGATATAAATAAATGGAGGAGACAGAAGGACGTTAGATATAAATAAATGGAGGAGACAGAAGGACGTTAGATATAAATGAATGGAGACAGAAGGACGTTAGATATAAATGAATGGAGACAGAAGGACGTTAGATATAAATAAATGGAGGAGACAGAAGGACATTAGATATAAATAAATGGAGGAGACAGAAGGACGTTAGATATAAATAAATGGAGGAGACAGAAGGACGTTAGATATAAATAAATGGAGACAGAAGGACGTTAGATATAAATAAAAGGAGACAGAAGGACGTTAGATATAAATAAATGGAGGAGACAGAAGGACGTTAGATATAAATAAATGGAGGAGACAGAAGGACGTTAGATATAAATAAATAGAGGAGGCAGAAGGACGTTAGATATAAATAAATGGAGAAGACAGAAGGACGTTAGATATAAATAAATGGAGGAGACAGAAGGACGTTAGATATAAATAAATGGAGACAGAAGGACGTTAGATATAAATAAATGGAGGAGACAGAAGGACGTTAGATATAAATAAATGGAGGAGACAGAAGGACGTTAGATATAAATAAATGGAGACAGAAGGACGTTAGATATAATTAAATGGAGACAGAAGGACGTTAGATATAAGTAAATGGAGACAGAAGGACGTTAGATATAAATAAATGGATGAGACAGAAGGACGTTAGATATATATAAATGGAGGAGACAGAAGGACGTTAGATATATATAAATGGAGGAGACAGAAGGACGTTAGATATAAATAAATGGAGGAGACAGAAGGACGTTAGATATAAATAAATGGAGGAGACAGAAGGACGTTAGATATAAATGAATGGAGACAGAAGGACGTTAGATATAAATGAATGGAGACAGAAGGACGTTAGATATAAATAAATGGAGACAGAAGGACGTTAGATATAAATAAATGGAGGAGGCAGAAGGACGTTAGATATAAATACATGGAGGCAGAAGGACGTTAGATATAAATAAATGGAGGAGACAGAAGGACGTTAGATATAAATAAATGGAGGAGACAGAAGGACGTTAGATATAAATAAATGGAGGAGACAGAAGGACGTTAGATATAAATAAATGGAGGAGACAGAAGGACGTTAGATATAAATAAATGGAGGAGACAGAAGGACGTTAGATATAAATAAATGGAGGAGACAGAAGGACGTTAGATATAAATAAATGGAGGAGACCGAGGGACGTTAGATATAAATAAATGGAGGAGACAGAAGGACGTTAGATATAAATAAATGGAGACAGAAGGACGTTAGATATAAATAAATGGAGACAGCACCACTGGATCAGTTGAAGGGTTACCACCTCAAGATGTTTAACAGCACCACTGGATCAGTTGAAGGGTTACCACCTCAAGATGTTTAACAGCACCACTGGATCAGTTGAAGGGTAACCACCTCAAGATGTTTAACAGCACCACTGGATCAGTTGAAGGGTTACCACCTCAAGATGTTTAACAGCACCACTGGATCAGTTGAAGGGTTACCACCTCAAGATGTTTAACAGCACCACTGGATCAGTTGAAGGGTTACCACCTCAAGATGTTTAACAGCACCACTGGATCAGTTGAAGGGTTACCACCTCAAGATGTTTAACAGCACCACTGGATCAGTTGAAGGGTAACCACCTCAAGATGTTTAACAGCACCACTGGATCAGTTGAAGGGTTACCACCTCAAGATGTTTAACAGCACCACTGGATCAGTTGAAGGGTTACCACCTCAAGATGTTTAACAGCACCACTGGATCAGTTGAAGGGTTACCACCTCAAGATGTTTAACAGCACCACTGGATCAGTTGAAGGGTTACCACCTCAAGATGTTTAACAGCACCACTGGATCAGTTGAAGGGTAACCACCTCAAGATGTTTAACAGCACCACTGATCAGTTGAAGGGTTACCACCTCAAGATGTTTAACAGCACCACTGGATCAGTTGAAGGGTTACCACCTCAAGATGTTTAACAGCACCACTGGATCAGTTGAAGGGTTACCACCTCAAGATGTTTAACAGCACCACTGATCAGTTGAAGGGTTACCACCTCAAGATGTTTAACAGCACCACTGGATCAGTTGAAGGGTTACCACCTCAAGATGTTTAACAGCACCACTGGATCAGTTGAAGGGTTACCACCTCCAAGATGTTTAACAGCACCACTGGATCAGTTGAAGGGTTACCACCTCAAGATGTTTAACAGCACCACTGGATCAGTTGAAGGGTTACCACCTCAAGATGTTTAACAGCACCAGTGGATCAGTTGAAGGGTTACCACCTCAAGATGTTTAACAGCACCACTGGATCAGTTGAAGGGTTACCACCTCAAGATGTTTAACAGCACCACTGGATCAGTTGAAGGGTTACCACCTCAAGATGTTTAACAGCACCACTGGATCAGTTGAAGGGTTACCACCTCAAGATGTTTAACAGCACCAGTGGATCAGTTGAAGGGTTACCACCTCAAGATGTTTAACAGCACCACTGGATCAGTTGAAGGGTTACCACCTCAAGATGTTTAACAGCACCACTGGATCAGTTGAAGGGTTACCACCTCAAGATGTTTAACAGCACCAGTGGATCAGTTGAACGGTTACCACCTCAAGATGTTTAACAGCACCACTGATCAGTTGAAGGGTTACCACCTCAAGATGATTAACAGCACCACTGGATCAGTTGAAGGGTTACCACCTCAAGATGTTTAACAGCACCACTGGATCAGTTGAAGGGTTACCACCTCAAGATGTTTAACAGCACCACTGGATCAGTTGAAGGGTTACCACCTCAAGATGTTTAACAGCACCACTGGATCAGTTGAAGGGTTACCACCTCAAGATGTTTAACAGCACCACTGGATCAGTTGAAGGGTTACCACCTCAAGATGTTTAACAGCACCACTGGATCAGTTGAAGGGTTACCACCTCAAGATGTTTAACAGCACCACTGGATCAGTTGAAGGGTTACCACCTCAAGATGTTTAACAGCACCACTGGATCAGTTGAAGGGTTACCACCTCAAGATGTTTAACAGCACCAGTGGATCAGTTGAAGGGTTACCACCTCAAGATGTTTAACAGCACCACTGGATCAGTTGAAGGGTTACCACCTCAAGATGTTTAACAGCACCACTGGATCAGTTGAAGGGTTACCACCTCAAGATGTTTAACAGCACCACTGGATCAGTTGAAGGGTTACCACCTCAAGATGTTTAACAGCACCACTGGATCAGTTGAAGGGTTACCACCTCAAGATGTTTAACAGCACCACTGGATCAGTTGAAGGGTTACCACCTCAAGATGTTTAACAGCACCACTGGATCAGTTGAAGGGTTACCACCTCAAGATGTTTAACAGCACCACTGGATCAGTTGAAGGGTTACCACCTCAAGATGTTTAACAGCACCACTGGATCAGTTGAAGGGTTACCACCTCAAGATGTTTAACAGCACCACTGGATCAGTTGAAGGGTTACCACCTCAAGATGTTTAACAGCACCACTGGATCAGTTGAAGGGTTACCACCTCAAGATGTTTAACAGCACCACTGGATCAGTTGAAGGGTTACCACCTCAAGATGTTTAACAGCACCACTGATCAGTTGAAGGGTTACCACCTCAAGATGTTTAACAGCACCACTGGATCAGTTGAAGGGTTACCACCTCAAGATGTTTAACAGCACCACTGATCAGTTGAAGGGTTACCACCTCAAGATGTTTAACAGCACCACTGGATCAGTTGAAGGGTTACCACCTCAAGATGTTTAACAGCACCACTGGATCAGTTGAAGGGTTACCACCTCAAGATGTTTAACAGCACCACTGGATCAGTTGAAGGGTTACCACCTCAAGATGTTTAACAGCACCACTGGATCAGTTGAAGGGTTACCACCTCAAGATGTTTAACAGCACCACTGGATCAGTTGAAGGGTTACCACCTCAAGATGTTTAACAGCACCACTGGATCAGTTGAAGGGTTACCACCTCAAGATGTTTAACAGCACCACTGGATCAGTTGAAGGGTTACCACCTCAAGATGTTTAACAGCACCACTGGATCAGTTGAAGGGTTACCACCTCAAGATGTTTAACAGCACCACTGGATCAGTTGAAGGGTTACCACCTCAAGATGTTTAACAGCACCACTGGATCAGTTGAAGGGTTACCACCTCAAGATGTTTAACAGCACCACTGGATCAGTTGAAGGGTTACCACCTCAAGATGTTTAACAGCACCACTGGATCAGTTGAAGGGTTACCACCTCAAGATGTTTAACAGCACCACTGGATCAGTTGAAGGGTTACCACCTCAAGATGTTTAACAGCACCACTGGATCAGTTGAAGGGTTACCACCTCAAGATGTTTAACAGCACCAGTGGATCAGTTGAAGGGTTACCACCTCAAGATGTTTAACAGCACCACTGGATCAGTTGAAGGGTTACCACCTCAAGATGTTTAACAGCACCAGTGGATCAGTTGAAGGGTTACCACCTCAAGATGTTTAACAGCACCACTGGATCAGTTGAAGGGTTACCACCTCAAGATGTTTAACAGCACCACTGGATCAGTTGAAGGGTTACCACCTCAAGATGTTTAACAGCACCACTGATCAGTTGAAGGGTTACCACCTCAAGATGATTAACAGCACCACTGGATCAGTTGAAGGGTTACCACCTCAAGATGTTTAACAGCACCACTGGATCAGTTGAAGGGTTACCACCTCAAGATGTTTAACAGCACCACTGGATCAGTTGAAGGGTTACCACCTCAAGATGTTTAACAGCACCACTGGATCAGTTGAAGGGTTACCACCTCAAGATGTTTAACAGCACCACTGGATCCGTTGAAGGGTTACCACCTCAAGATGTTTAACAGCACCACTGGATCAGTTGAAGGGTTACCACCTCAAGATGTTTAACAGCACCACTGGATCAGTTGAAGGGTTACCACCTCAAGATGTTTAACAGCACCACTGGATCAGTTGAAGGGTTACCACCTCAAGATGTTTAACAGCACCACTGGATCAGTTGAAGGGTTACCACCTCAAGATGTTTAACAGCACCACTGGATCAGTTGAAGGGTTACCACCTCAAGATGTTTAACAGCACCACTGGATCAGTTGAAGGGTTACCACCTCAAGATGTTTAACAGCACCACTGATCAGTTAAACGGTTACAACCTCAAGATGTTTAACAGCACCACTGGATCAGTTGAAGGGTTACCACCTCAAGATGTTTAACAGCACCACTGATCAGTTGAAGGGTAACCACCTCAAGATGTTTAACAGCACCACTGGATCAGTTGAAGAGTTACCACCTCAAGATGTTTAACAGCACCCCTGGATCAGTTGAAGGGTTACCACCTCAAGATGTTTAACAGCACCACTGGATCAGTTGAAGGATTACCACCTCAAGATGTTTAACAGCACCACTGGATCAGTTGAAGGGTTACCACCTCAAGATGTTTAACAGCACCACTGGATCAGTTGAAGGGTTACCACCTCAAGATGTTTAACAGCACCACTGGATCAGTTGAAGGGTTACCACCTCAAGATGTTTAACAGCACCACTGGATCAGTTGAAGGGTTACCACCTCAATATGTTTAACAGCACCACTGGATCAGTTGAAGGGTTACCACCTCAAGATGTTTAACAGCACCACTGGATCAGTTGAAGGGTTACCACCTCAAGATGTTTAACAGCACCACTGGATCAGTTGAAGGGTTACCACCTCAAGATGTTTAACAGCACCACTGGATCAGTTGAAGGGTTACCACCTCAAGATGTTTAACAGCACCACTGGATCAGTTGAAGGGTTACCACCTCAAGATGTTTAACAGCACCAGTGGATCAGTTGAAGGGTTACCACCTCAAGATGTTTAACAGCACCACTGGATCAGTTGAAGGGTTACCACCTCAAGATGTTTAACAGCACCACTGGATCAGTTGAAGGGTTACCACCTCAAGATGTTTAACAGCACCACTGGATCAGTTGAAGGGTTACCACCTCAAGATGTTTAACAGCACCACTGGATCAGTTGAAGGGTTACCAGCTCAAGATGTTTAACAGCACCACTGGATCAGTTGAAGGGTTACCACCTCAAGATGTTTAACAGCACCACTGGATCAGTTGAAGGGTTACCACCTCAAGATGTTTAACAGCACCACTGGATCAGTTGAAGGGTTACCACCTCAAGATGTTTAACAGCACCACTGGATCAGTTGAAGGGTAACCACCTCAAGATGTTTAACAGCACCACTGGATCAGTTGAAGGGTTACCACCTCAAGATGTTTAACAGCACCACTGGATCAGTTGAAGGGTTACCACCTCAAGATGTTTAACAGCACCACTGGATCAGTTGAAGGGTTACCACCTCAAGATGTTTAACAGCACCACTGGATCAGTTGAAGGGTTACCACCTCAAGATGTTTAACAGCACCACTGGATCAGTTGAAGGGTTACCACCTCAAGATGTTTAACAGCACCACTGGATCAGTTGAAGGGTTACCACCTCAAGATGTTTAACAGCACCACTGGATCAGTTGAAGGGTTACCACCTCAAGATGTAGAGTAGAAGATTTGTTGGTTTTGTGGGAAAACAGCAGCGCCAGTTCCAGCGGTGGGATTAAGGGGTCGGAGGTCAGAGACAGAATTATCCCAGAATGCACTCCTCTGGGGTTAAAACATCTCTCTGCTATAAACATCACTATGAATATAAATAACATTAAATAAACAACCAGCTTTTACTGTGTGATAGCCAACTACAGTACTCAATGCCTTCCTCTGTGTGTGTCTCTGTGTGTGTGTGTGTCTCTCTGTGTGTGTGTTGTGTGTGTGTGTCGTGTGTGTGTGTGTGTGTGTCTGTGTGTGTGTGTCTGTGTGTGTGTGTGTATGTCTCTCTCTGTGTGTGTGTGTGTGTCTGTGTGTGTGTGTGTTACTCTGTGTGTGTGTCTCTGTGTGTATGTGTGTCTCTGTGTGTGTGTGTGTGTGTGTGTGTGTGTGTGTGTGTGTGTGTGTGTGTGTGTGTGTGTGTCTCTGTGTGCGTGTCTGTGTGTGTTAGGCTCTGGATGATGGTATCTTTGCGTTCTTTGCGGTGGAGATGCTGGTGAAGATGGTGGCTCTGGGTGTTCTAGGTAGGTGACATTTAAAATTGAATTTCAAAGTTAGAATAAAAAATTAGGAAAATGCGCCAAAGCCTCTCATTGTCCAACGGAGACGTTTCTATAGAAGTACAGACCTAAATGTCCTCTTATTGTCCAACGGAGACATTTCTATAGAAGTACGGACCTAAATGTCCTCTTATTGTCCAACGGAGATGTTTCTATAGAAGTACAGACGTAAATGTCCTCTTATTGTCCAACGGAGACGTTTCTATAGAAGTACAGACCTAAATGTCTTCTTATTGTCCAACAGAGATGTTTCAATAGAAGTACAGACCTAAATGTCCTTTCAATCTCCAACGGAGACGTTTCTATAGAAGTACAGACCTAAATGTCCTCTTATTGTCCAACGGAGATGTTTCTATAGAAGTACAGACCTAAATGTCCTCTTATTGTCCAACGGAGATGTTTCTATAGAAGTACAGACCTAAATGTCCAAGGGAGACGTTTCTATAGAAGTACAGACCTAAATGTCCTCTTATTGTCCAATGGAGACGTTTCTATAGAAGTACAGACCTAAATGTCCTCTTATTGTCCAACGGAGATGTTTCTATAGAAGTACAGACCTAAATAACCTCTTATTGTCCAACGGAGACGTTTCTATAGAAGTACAGACCTAAATGTCCTCTTATTGTCCAACAGAGATGTTTCTATAGAAGTACAGACCTAAATGTCCTCTTATTGTCCAACGGAGATGTTTCTATAGAAGTACAGACCTAACTGTCCTCTTATTGTCCAACGGAGACGTTTCTATAGAAGTACAGATCTAAATATCCTCTTATTGTCCAACGGAGATGTTTCAATAGAAGTACAGACCTAAATGTCCTCTTATTGTCCAACAGAGATGTTTCTATAGAAGTACAGACCTAAATGTCCTCTTATTGTCCAACGGAGACGTTTCTATAGAAGTACAGACCTAAATGTCCTCTCAATCTCCGACGGAGACGTTTCTATAGAAGTACAGACCTAAATGTCCTCTTATTGTCCAACGGAGAAGTTTCTATATAAGTACAGACCTAAATGTCCTCTTATTGTCCAACGGAGACGTTTCTATAGAAGTACAGACCTAAATGTCCTCTTATTGTCCAACGGAGACGTTTCTATAGAAGTACAGACTTAAATGTCCTCTTATTGTCCAACGGAGACGTTTCTATAGAAGTACAGACCTAAATGTCCTCTTATTGTCCAACTGAGACGTTTCTATAGAATTACAGACCTAAATGTCCTCTTATTGTCCAACGGAGACGTTTCTATAGAAGTACAGACCTAAATGTCCTCTTATTGTCCAACAGAGATGTCCAACAGAGACCCATTTTATTAAAGCTTCAAACTTAATGAATTGAATCAAAAGCTTTACAAAGAAATTGAAAAGGACTCCTTTACACTTCTGGACGAAATGAAATAAATAGGAAATAAACTGTAGTGTAATTGTAAACCCCAATCATAATCCAACTCACTCAAATAGTCACAGTATGGCCTGGACGTTCATCTTTCTTTATGTTGTATTGAGTCTATGTTGACCCATAAAGTGCATCTTTGGACAAATGGGCAGAAAAGTACTGATTTGAATGAATGAATTATCCTCCAGTACAGTTGAATTAAGGGTTGGACTGGTCTGGATCAGTGACTGGATGTCCTCTTGTTGTCCAACGGAGACGTTTCTATAGAAGTACAGAACTAAATGTCCTCTTATTGTCCATCGGAGATGTTTCTATAGAAGTACAGACCTAAATGTCCTCTCAATCTCCGACGGAGACGTTTCTATAGAAGTACAGACCTAAATTTCCTCTTATTGTCCAACGGAGACGTTTCTATAGAAGTACAGACCTAAATGTCCTCTTATTGTCCAACGGAGATGTTTCTATAGAAGTACAGACCTAAATGTCCTCTCAATCTCCGACGGAGACGTTTCTATAGAAGTACAGACCTAAATGTCCTCTTATTGTCCAACGGAGACGTTTCTATAGAAGTACAGACCTAAATGTCCTCTTATTGTCCAACGGAGACGTTTCTATAGAAGTACAGACCTAAATGTCCTCTTATTGTCCAACGGAGACGTTTCTATAGAACTACTGACCTAAATGTCCTCTCATTCTTGTCCCTGCATGTATAGATGATGTAATGTATTGTAGATGATATCAGTTACATAGTGTACTATTATTATTTTAACATGATTTAAATCAATGTTTCTTCTTCCTGTAACGTTGTAGGTCAGAAGGGTTACCTTGGCGACACCTGGAACAGACTGGACTTCTTTATCGTTGTGGTCGGGTCAGTGTTGGACAGAACACAGACACACACACAGACACACACACACTCAGACACACACTCAGACACACACTCAGACACACACTCTGACACACACACAGACACACACTCAGACACACACTCAGACACACACTCAGACACACACACAGACACACACACTCAGACACACACTCAGACACACACTCAGACACACACACACACACACACACTCAGACACACACTCAGACACACACTCAGACACACACTCAGACACACACTCAGACACACACTCAGACACACACTCAGACACACACTCAGACACACACACACACACACACACTCAGACACACACTCAGACACACACTCAGACACACACACAGACACACACTCAGACACACACTCAGACACACACTCAGACACACACTCAGACACACACTCAGACACACACTCAGACACACACTCAGACACACACACAGTACACACACTCAGACACACACTCAGACACACACTCAGACACACACTCAGACACACACTCAGACACACACTCAGACACACACTCAGCACACACACACAGACACACACTCAGACACACACACACTCAGACACACACTCAGACACACACTCAGACACACACTCAGACACACACTCAGACACACACTCAGACACACACTCAGACACACACTCAGACACACACTCAGACACACACTCAGACACACACACACACACACTCAGACACACACTCAGACACACACACTCAGACACACACTCAGACACACACTCAGACACACACTCAGACACACACTCAGACACACACTCAGACACACACTCAGACACACTCAGACACACACTCAGACACACACTCAGACACACTCAGACACACACTCAGACACACACTCAGACACACACTCAGACACACACTCAGACACACACTCAGACACACACTCAGACACACACTCAGATACACACACTCAGACACACACTCAGACACACACTCAGACACACACTCAGACACACACTCAGACACACACTCAGACACACACTCAGACACACACTCAGACACACACTCAGACACACACTCAGACACACACTCAGACACACACTCAGACACACACTCAGACACACACACACTCAGACACACACACTCAGACACACACTCAGACACACACTCAGACACACACTCAGACACACACTCAGACACACACACAGACACACACTCAGACACACACACACTCAGACACACACACACACACTCAGACACACACTCAGACACACACTCAGACACACACTCAGACACACACTCAGACACACACTCAGACACACACTCAGACACACAGACACACACTCAGACACACACACACTCAGACACACACTCAGACACACACACACTCAGACACACACACAGACACACACTCAGACACACACACACTCAGACACACACTCAGACACACACTCAGACACACACACAGACACACACTCAGACACACACACTCAGACACACACTCAGACACACACTCAGACACACACACACACTCAGACACACACTCAGACACACACTCAGACACACACACAGACACACACTCAGACACACACACAGACACACACTCAGACACACACTCAGACACACACTCAGACACACACTCAGACACACACTCAGACACACACTCAGACACACACTCAGACACACACTCAGACACACACACACACACAGACACACACACAGACACACACTCAGACACACACTCAGACACACACTCAGACACACACTCAGACACACACACACACACACACACTCAGACACACACTCAGACACACACTCAGACACACACTCAGACACACACACACACACACACAGACACACACTCAGACACACACTCAGACACACACTCAGACACACACTCAGACACACACTCAGACACACACTCAGACACACACTCAGACACACACACAGACACACACTCAGACACACACTCAGACACACACACACTCAGACACACACTCAGACACACACTCAGACACACACTCAGACACACACTCAGCACACACACCAGACACACACTCAGACACACACTCAGACACACACTCAGACACACACTCAGACACACACTCAGACACACACTCAGACACACACACAGACACACACTCAGACACACACTCAGACACACACACAGACACACACTCAGACACACACTCAGACACACACTCAGACACACACTCAGACACACACTCAGACACACACTCAGACACACACACACACACACACACTCAGACACACACTCAGACACACACTCAGACACACACTCAGACACACACTCAGACACACACACACAGACACACACTCAGACACACACTCAGACACACACTCAGACACACACTCACACACACACTCAGACACACACTCAGACACACACTCAGACACACACTCAGACACACACTCAGACACACACTCAGACACACACTCAGACACACACTCAGACACACACTCAGACACACACTCAGACACACACTCAGACACACACTCAGACACACACTCAGACACACACTCAGACACACACTCAGACACACACTCAGACACACACTCAGACACACACTCAGACACACACTCAGACACACACTCAGACACACACTCAGACACACACTCAGACACACACTCAGACACACACTCAGACACACACACACACACAGACACACACTCAGACACACACTCAGACACACACTCAGACACACACTCAGACACACACTCAGACACACACACACACACACTCAGACACACACTCAGACACACACTCAGACACACACTCAGACACACACTCAGACACACACTCAGACACACACTCAGACACACACACTCAGACACACACTCAGACACACACACACAGACACACACTCAGACACACACTCAGACACACACTCAGACACACACTCAGACACACACTCAGACACACACTCAGACACACACTCAGACACACACTCAGACACACACTCAGACACACACTCAGACACACACTCAGACACACACACACTCAGACACACACTCAGACACACACTCAGACACACACACAGACACACACTCAGACACACACTCAGACACACACACACTCAGACACACACTCAGACACACACTCAGACACACACTCAGACACACACACTCAGACACACACACACTCAGACACACACTCAGACACACACTCAGACACACACACACTCAGACACACACTCAGACACACACTCAGACACACACTCAGACACACACTCAGACACACACTCAGACACACACTCAGACACACACACACTCAGACACACACTCAGACACACACTCAGACACACACACTCAGACACACACTCAGACACACACTCAGACACACACTCAGACACACACTCAGACACACACTCAGACACACACTCAGACACACACTCAGACACACACACAGACACACACTCAGACACACACTCAGACACACACTCAGACACACACTCAGACACACACTCAGACACACACTCAGACACACACTCAGACACACACTCAGACACACACACACACACACAGACACACACTCAGACACACACTCAGACACACACTCAGACACACACTCAGACACACACACACACTCAGACACACACTCAGACACACACTCAGACACACACTCAGACACACACTCAGACACACACTCAGACACACACTCAGACACACACTCAGACACACACTCAGACACACACTCAGACACACACTCAGACACACACTCAGACACACACTCAGACACACACTCAGACACACACTCAGACACACACTCAGACACACACTCAGACACACACTCAGACACACACTCAGACACACACACACACACACACACTCAGACACACACTCAGACACACACACACTCAGACACACACTCAGACACACACTCAGACACACACTCAGACACACACTCAGACACACACTCAGACACACACTCAGACACACACAGCACACACACTCAGACACACACTCAGACACACACTCAGACACACACTCAGACACACACTCAGACACACACTCAGACACACACTCAGACACACACTCAGACACACACTCAGACACACACTCAGACACACACTCAGACACACACTCAGACACACACTCAGACACACACTCAGACACACACACACACACTCAGACACACACTCAGACACACACTCAGACACACACACACTCAGACACACACTCAGACACACACTCAGACACACACTCAGACACACACTCAGACACACACTCAGACACACACTCAGACACACACTCAGACACACACTCAGACACACACTCAGACACACACTCAGACACACACTCAGACACACACTCAGACACACACTCAGACACACACACAGACACACACTCAGACACACACTCAGACACACACTCAGACACACACTCAGACACACACACAGACACACACTCAGACACACACTCAGACACACACACAGACACACACTCAGACACACACTCACACACACACACACTCAGACACACACTCAGACACACACACAGACACACACTCAGACACACACTCAGACACACACTCAGACACACACACAGACACACACTCAGACACACACACACACAGACACACACTCAGACACACACACAGACACACACTCAGACACACACTCAGACACACACACAGACACACACTCAGACACACACACACTCAGACACACACACAGACACACACTCAGACACACACTCAGACACACACACAGACACACACACACAGACACACACTCAGACACACACTCAGACACACACTCAGACACACACTCAGACACACACACAGACACACACCCAGACACACACTCAGACACACACTCAGACACACACTCAGACACACACTCAGACACACACTCAGACACACACTCAGACACACACTCAGACACACACTCAGACACACACTCAGACACACACTCAGACACACACTCAGACACACACTCAGACACACACACAGACACACACTCAGACACACACTCAGACACACACTCAGACACACACTCAGACACACACACACACACTCAGACATACACACACACACATCAGACACACACTCAGACACACACTCAGACACACACACAGACACACACTCAGACACACACTCAGACACACACACAGACACACACTCAGACACACACTCAGACACACACACAGACACACACACAGACACACACTCAGACACACACTCAGACACACACTCAGACACACACACAGACACACACTCAGACACACACTCAGACACACACTCAGACACACACCAGACACACACTCAGACACACACTCAGACACACACACACACACACTCAGACACACACTCAGACACACACTCAGACACACACTCAGACACACACTCAGACACACACTCAGACACACACACACACACACTCAGACACACACTCAGACACACACTCAGACACACACTCAGACACACACTCAGACACACACTCAGACACACACTCAGACACACACTCAGACACACACACACACACACTCAGACATACACACACACACATACACACACTCAGACACACACTCAGACACACACAGACACACACAGACACACACAGACACACACACAGACACACACACACACACACAGACACACACACACACACAGACACACACTCAGACACACACTCAGACACACACACACACACACTCAGACATACACACACACACATACACACACTCAGACACACACTCAGACACACACACACACACAGACACACACACACACTCAGACACACACTCAGACACACACTCAGACACACACACACACACTCAGACATACACACACACACATACACACACTCAGACACACACTCAGACACACACAGACACACACAGACACACACAGACACACACACAGACACACACACACACACAGACACACACACACACACAGACACACACACACACACAGAGACACACACATACACACACTCAGACACACACATACACACACATACGTACACATACACAGACACACACACAGACAGACAGACAGACACAGTCGTCACGCTGACATTAAACATGACACCACTTTAGTATACAGTACACAGACTATGTGTGTGCCTGCCTGTGAATGTGGGAAGTGTGAGGATGTGTGTGTATGTAAAGTGTGTGTGTGTGTAAGGTGTGTGTGTGTGTGTATGTAGGGTGTGTGTGTGTGTGTGTGTGTGTGTGTATGGGGTGTGTGTGTGTGTGTGTGTGTGTATGTAGGGTGTGTGTGAGTTAGGTTGGCCTAATGTTTAATGGCAATTAAATGTCAGGTCCAAATGACTGTTATCTGGTGTGTATCTGTTATCTGGTGTGTATCTGTTATCTGGTGTGTATCTGTTATCTGGTGTGTATCTGGTGTGTATCTGGTGTGTATCTGGTGTGTATCTGGTGTGTATCTGGTGTGTATCTGGTGTGTATCTGTTATCTGGTGTGTATCTGTTATCTGGTGTGTATCTGGTGTGTATCTGTTATCTGGTGTGTATCTGGTGTGTATCTGGTGTGTATCTGTTGTGTATCTGGTGTGTATCTGGTGTGTATCTGGTGTGTATCTGTTATCTGGTGTGTATCTGTTATCTGGTGTGTATCTGGTGTGTATCTGTTATCTGGTGTGTATCTGGTGTGTATCTGGTGTGTATCTGTTGTGTATCTGGTGTGTATCTGTTATCTGGTGTGTATCTGGTGTGTATCTGTTATCTGGTGTGTATCTGGTGTGTATCTGTTATCTGGTGTGTATCTGTTATCTGGTGTGTATCTGTTATCTGTGTGTATCTGGTGTGTATCTGGTGTGTATCTGGTGTGTATCTGTTATCTGGTGTGTATCTGTTATCTGGTGTGTATCTGTTATCTGGTGTGTATCTGTTATCTGGTGTGTATCTGGTGTGTATCTGGTGTGTATCTGGTGTGTATCTGGTGTGTATCTGGTGTGTATCTGGTGTGTATCTGGTGTGTATCTGTTATCTGGTGTGTATCTGTTATCTGGTGTGTATCTATTATCTGGTGTGTATCTGTTATCTGGTGTGTATCTGGTGTGTATCTGGTGTGTATCTGGTGTGTATCTGGTGTGTATCTGTTATCTGGTGTGTATCTGGTGTGTATCTGTTATCTGGTGTGTATCTGGTGTGTATCTGGTGTGTATCTGGTGTGTATCTGTTATCTGGTGTGTATCTGTTATCTGGTGTGTATCTGTTATCTGGTGTGTATCTGGTGTGTATCTGGTGTGTATCTGGTGTGTATCTGGTGTGTATCTGGTGTGTATCTGGTGTGTATCTGGTGTGTATCTGTTATCTGGTGTGAATCTGGTGTGTATCTGTTATCTGGTGTGTATCTGTTATCTGGTGTGTATCTGGTGTGTATCTGGTGTGTATCTGTTATCTGGTGTGTATCTGTTATCTGGTGTGTATCTGGTGTGTATCTGGTGTGTATCTGGTGTGTATCTGTTATCTGGTGTGTATCTGGTGTGTATCTGGTGTGTATCTGTTATCTGGTGTGTATCTGTTATCTGGTG
>NW_025534716.1:102500-105000 GCF_020615455.1 Coregonus clupeaformis
TAGCTTAGAAATTCTAGGGCCAATAAGGAGGCCTGCGTCTTGTGACCGTAGCGTACGGGTAGGTATGTACGGCAGGACCAAATCGGAGAGATAGGTAGGAGCAAGCCCATGTAATGCTTTGTAGGTTAGCAGTACAACCTTGAAATCAGCCCTAGCCTTAACCGGTTCTAGTCCAAATTCTAGCAGCTGTATTTAGTGCAGGAGAGAAGAGCAAATGTTTCTGGTTAAGGCTAGGGCTGTAAATATTTTTGATATGTTCGTCAAAAGAGAGATCAGGGTCCAGAGTAACGTCGAGGTCCTTCACAGTTTTATTTGAAATGACTGTACAACCATCGAGATTCATGGTCAGATCCAACAGCAGATCTCTTTGTTTCTTGGAACCTAGAACTAGAATCTCTGTTTTGTCAGAGTTTTAAAAGGTAAACATCCACTTCCTTATGTCTGAAACACAGGGTCGGCCATTTTGGGGCTTCAGGCTTCCAGGGTCGGCCATTTTGGGGCTTCACCATATTTCATTGAATTGTACAGCTGTCCAGCTGTGTGTAGTTCGCATAGCAGTGAAAGTTGACATTGTGTTTCCAAATGACATCACCAAGAGGTAAAATATACAGTGAAAACAATAGTGGTCCTAAAACGGACCCTTGAGGAACACCGAAACTTACCATTGATTTGTGAGAGGACAAACCATCTACAGAGACGAACTGATATCTTTCCGACAGATAAGATTTAAACCAGGCAAGAACTTGTCCGCGTGGACCAATTAGGGTTTCCAATCTCTCCAAAAGAATGTGGTGATCGATGGCGTCAAAGCAGCACAAAGGTTTAGGAGCAAGAGGAAAGATGCAGAGCCTTGGTCTGACGCCATTAAAAGGTCATTTACCACCTTCAAGAGTGCAGTCTCAGTACTATGATGGGGTCAAAAACTAGACTGAAGCGTTTCGTATACATTATTTGTCTTCAGGAAGGCAGTGATTTGCTGAGCAACAGCTTTTTCTACAATGTTTGAGAGGACTGGGAGATTCGATACAGGCCGATTTTAGTATTTAAAAAAGAAAATGCTATCCAGGTCAAAGTTTTTTTTTTTTTCTTCTCCTCAATCAGGTTGGAAAAGTAGGCTCATCGAGCATCAGTGAGGGCTCTTCGATATTGCATGGTACTGTCTTTCCAAGCTAGTCGGAAGACTTCCAGTTTGGTGGAGCGCCATTTCCGTTCCAATTCTCTGGTATTTTTCCGTAGACCAGGGAGGTAGTTTCTTGTGACGTTTTTTTTTTTTTTTAGTGGTGCGACTGCATCTAGGTCGGCGATCGCTCCGAAAGCATTTTGGTGTGGGTCTCTGGACCTCTCCGTGTGAATATTGAAGTGGTGCGACTGCATCTAGGTCGACGATCGCTCCGAAAGCATTTTGGAGTGGCTCTGTGGACCTCTCCATGTGAATATTGAAGTGGTGCGACTGCATCTAGGTCGACGATCGCTCCGAAAGCATTTTGGAGTGGCTCTCTGGACCTCTCCATGTGAATATTGAAGTCACCAAAAATGTGAATATTATCTGCCGCGACTACAAGGTCCGATAGGAATTCAGGGAACTCAGTGAGGAACGCTGTATACGGCCCAGGAGGCCTGTAAACAGTAGCTATAAAAAGTGATTGAGTAGGCTGCATAGATTTCATAACTAGAACCTCAAAAGATGAAAATGTATTTAATGTATTTTTTTATAAATTGAAATTTGCTGTTGTAAATGTTAGCAACACCTCCACCTTTGTGGGATGCGCGGGGGATATGGTCACTAGTGGAACCAGGAGGAGAGGCCTCATTTAACACAGTCAATTCATCAGGCTTGAGCCATGTTTCAGTCAGGCCAATCACATCAAGATTATGATCAGTGATTAGTTCATTGACTGTGACTGTCTTGGAAGTGAGGGATCTAACATTAAGTAGCCCTATTTTGAGATGTGCGATATCACAATCTCTTTCAATAATGACTGGAATGGAGGAGGTCTTTATTCCAGTGATGTTGCTAAGGCGAACATCGCCATGTTTAGTTTTGCCTGACCTAGATCGAGGCACAGACACGGTCTCAACGGGGATAGCTGAGCTGACTACACTGACTGTGCTAGTGGCAGACTCCACTAAGCTGTCAGACTGGCTAACAGCCTGCTGCCTGGCCTGCACCCTGTCTCATTGTGGAGCTAGAGGAGTTAGAGCCCTGTCTATGTTGGTAGATAAGATGAGAGCACCCCTCCATCTAGGATGGAGTCCGTCACTCCTCAGCAGGCCAGGCTTGGTCCTGTAGCACCCCTCCAGCTAGGATGGAGTCCATCACTCCTCAGCAGGCCAGGCTTGGTCCTGTAGCACCCCTCCAGCTAGGATGGAGTCCATCACTCCTCAGCAGGCCAGGCTTGGTCCTGTAACACCCTCCAGCTAGGATGGAGTCCATCACTCCTCAGCAGGCCAGGCTTGGTCCTGTAACACCCCTCCAGCTAGGATGGAGTCCGTCACTCCT
>NW_025534716.1:110000-132500 GCF_020615455.1 Coregonus clupeaformis
ACATATTACTGTCTCTGTTAGTTTGGTTCTGTTACCTACTACTAGTCTGATGTCTTTAAGTTGAGCTGAACTAAATACATATTACTGTCTCTGTTAGTTTGGTTCTGTTACCTGCTACTAGTCTGATGTCTTTAAGTTGAGCTGAACTAAATACATATTACTGTCTCTGTTAGTTTGGTTCTGTTACCTGCTACTAGTCTGATGTCTTTAAGTTGAACTAAATACATATTACTGTCTCTGTTAGTTTGGTTCTGTTACCTGCTACTAGTCTGATGTCTTTAAGTTGAGCTGAACTAAATACATATTACTGTCTCTGTTAGTTTGGTTCTGTTACCTGCTACTAGTCTGATGTCTTTAAGTTGAGCTGAACTAAATACATATTACTGTCTCTGTTAGTTTGGTTATGTTACCTGCTACTAGTCTGATGTCTTTAAGTTGAGCTGAACTAAATACATATTACTGTCTCTGTTAGTTTGGTTCTGTTACCTGCTACTAGTCTGATGTCTTTAAGTTGAGCTGAACTAAATACATATTACTGTCTCTGTTAGTTTGGTTCTGTTACCTGCTACTAGTCTGATGTCTTTAAGTTGAGCTGAACTAAATACATATTACTGTCTCTGTTAGTTTGGTTATGTTACCTGCTACTAGTCTGATGTCTTTAAGTTGAGCTGAACTAAATACATATTACTGTCTCTGTTAGTTTGGTTCTGTTACCTGCTACTAGTCTGATGTCTTTAAGTTGAGCTGAACTAAATACATATTACTGTCTCTGTTAGTTTGGTTCTGTTACCTGCTACTAGTCTGATGTCTTTAAGTTGAGTTGAACTAAATACATGTTACTGTCTCTGTTAGTTTGGTTCTGTTACCTGCTACTAGTCTGATGTCTTTAAGTTGAGCTGAACTAAATACATATTACTGTCTCTGTTAGTTTGGTTCTGTTACCTGCTACTAGTCTGATGTCTTTAAGTTGAGCTGAACTAAATACATGTTACTGTCTCTGTTAGTTTGGTTCTGTTACCTGCTACTAGTCTGATGTCTTTAAGTTGAGCTGAACTAAATACATATTACTGTCTCTGTTAGTTTGGTTCTGTTACCTGCTACTAGTCTGATGTCTTTAAGTTGAGCTGAACTAAATACATATTACTGTCTCTGTTAGTTTGGTTCTGTTACCTACTACGTCATGAACAAATGTGTGATTCTGATCTATCTTTAGGTGATCACTTTGCAGTGGTTTATAAATATTTATGTTATTCTCTCGCTCTCTCTCTATCTCCCTCCCCCTCTCCCTCTCGCTCCTTCTCTCTCTCCCGTTATCTCTCTCTCTATCTCCTCCCCTCTCCTCTCGCTCCTTCTCTCTCTCCTTTATCTCTCTCTCTATCTCCCTCCCCCTCTCGCTCTTTCTCTGTCTCCCCTTTATCTCTCTCTCTCTCCATCCCCCTCTCCCTCTCGCTCCTTCTCTCTCTCCCTTTATCTCTCTCTCTATCTCCCTCCCCATTTCCCTCTCTCTCTATCTCTCTCCCTCCCTCTCTCTCTCTAGGTGATAACTCTGGAAGGTTGGGTAGACATCATGTACTATGTAATGGATGCTCACTCCTTCTACAACTTCATCTACTTTATATTCCTCATCATCGTGAGTATCACATGACTTTCAGACCACTTCAACTGGATTCAACTCTAGACAAACCAACTAGAATATCACATGACTTTCAGACCACTTCAACTGGATTCAACTCCAGACAAACCAACTAGAATATTGTATGACTTTCAGACTATTATGAATTCTCTGGATATGTTTAATAATCCTATTAGTATGTTTTTTCCATCAGCAATGGAATAATGAATATTAATCTTGTCGTGTGTATCTGTTGATGTGCCCTTGAGCTAGGCACTTAACCCTAATTGCTCCTGTAAGTCGCTCTGGATAATACTCTTCCTGGGGTTTATTATGGATCCCCATTAGTTCCTGCCAAGGCAGCAGCTACTCTTCCTGGGGTTTATTATGGATCCCCATTAGTTCCTGCCAAGGCAGCAGCTACTCTTCCTGGGGTTTATTATGGATCCCCATTAGTTCCTGCCAAGGCAGCAGCTACTCTTCCTGGGGTTTATTATGGATCCCCATTAGTTCCTGCCAAGGCAGCAGCTACTCTTCCTGGGGTTTATTATGGATCCCCATTAGTTCCTGCCAAGGCAGCAGCTACTCTTCCTGGGGTTTATTATGGATCCCCATTAGTTCCTGCCAAGGCAGCAGCTACTCTTCCTGGGGTTTATTATGGATCCCCATTAGTTCCTGCCAAGGCAGCAGCTGCTCTTCCTGGGGTTTATTAGGGATCCTAATTAGTTCCTGCCAAGGCAGCAGCTACTCTTCCTGGGGTTTATTATGGATCCCCATTAGTTCCTGCCAAGGCAGCAGCTACTCTTCCTGGGGTTTATTATGGATCCCCATTAGTTCCTGCCAAGGCAGCAGCTACTCTTCCTGGGGTTTATTATGGATCCCCATTAGTTCCTGCCAAGGCAGCAGCTACTCTTCCTGGGGTTTATTATGGATCCCCATTAGTTCCTGCCAAGGCAGCAGCTGCTCTTCCTGGGGTTTATTATGGATCCCCATTAGTTCCTGCCAAGGCAGCAGCTACTCTTCCTGGTGTTTATTATGGATCCCCATTAGTTCCTGCCAAGGCAGCAGCTACTCTTCCTGGGGTTTATTATGGATCCCCATTAGTTCCTGCCAAGGCAGCAGCTACTCTTCCTGGGGTTTATTATGGATCCCCATTAGTTCCTGCCAAGGCAGCAGCTACTCTTCCTGGGGTTTATTGTGGATCCCCATTAGTTCCTGCCAAGGCAGCAGCTACTCTTCCTGGGGTTTATTATGGATCCCCATTAGTTCCTGCCAAGGCAGCAGCTACTCTTCCTGGGGGTTTATTATGGATCCCCATTAGTTCCTGCCAAGGCAGCAGCTGCTCTTCCTGGGGTCCAGCAACATTAAGACAGTTATATACAGTTTAAAATATTACATGACATTACATTTAATAACACTTTACCCAATACATTTAGTGTGTTCCCTCAGGCCACTACTCCACTACATATTTACAATACAACATCCATGTGTACGTGTGTGTAGAGTGAGTGTCTTATCATGTGTCTGTGTGTGTGTCTCTTCACAGTCCCCGCTGTTCCATAAGGTGTATTTTAAATCTGATTCTACTGCTTCCATCAGTTACTTGATGTGGAATAGAGTTTCATGTAGTCATGGCTCTATGTAGTACTGTGCGCCTCCCAGAGTCTGTTCTGGACTTGGGGACTGTGAAGAGACCTCTGGTGGCATGTCTTGTGGGGTATGCATGGGTGTCCGAGCTGTGTGCCAGTAGTTTAAACAGTGAATGCTCGGTGCATTCAGCATGTCAACACTTACTACAAAAACAAATAATGATCAAGTCAATCTCTACTCCACTTTGAGCCAGGAGAGATTTACATGCATATTATACATTTTAGCTCTCCATGTACATTTAAGGGCCAGCCGTGCTGCCCTGTTCGGAGCCAATTGTAATTTTCCGAGGTCCCTCTTTGTGGCACCTGACCACATGACTGAACAGTAGTCTAGGTGCGACAAAACTAGGGCCTGTAGGACCTGCCTTGTTGATAGTGTTGTTAAGAATGTAGAGCAGCACTTTATTATGGACAGACTTCTCCCCATCTTAGCTACTGTTGTATCAATATGTTTTGACCATGACAGTTTACAATCCAGTTAGTCACCTCAACTTGCTCAATTTCCACATTATTCATTACAAGATTTAGTTGAGGTTTAGGGTTTAGTGAATGATTTGTCCCAAATACAATACTTTTGGTTTTTGAAATATTTAGGACTAACTTATTCCTTGCCACCCATTCTGAAACTAACTGCAGCTCTTTGTTAAGTGTTGCAGTCATTTCAGTCGCTGTAGTAGCTGACGTGTATAGTGTTGAGTCATCCGCATACATAGACACACTGGCTTTACTCAAAGCCACTGGCATGTCGTTAGTAAAGATTGAAAAGAAGTAAGGGGCCTAGACAGCTGCCCTGGGGAATTCCTGATTCTACCTGGATTATGTTGGAGAGGCTTCCATTAAAGAACACCCTCTGTGTTCTGTTAGACAGGTAACTCTTTATCCACAATATAACAGGGGGTGTAAAGCCATAACACATAAGTTTTTCCAGCATCAGACTATGATCGATAATGTCAAAAGCCACACTGAAGTCTAACAAAACAGCCCCCACAATCTTTTTATCATCAATTTCCAATCATCAGTCATTTGTGTCAGTGCTGTGCTTGTTGAATGTCCTTCCCTATAAGCATGCTGAAAGTCTGTTGTCAATTCGTTAACTGTAAAATAGCATTGTATCTGGTCAAACACCATTTTTTTCCAATAGTTTACTAAGGGTTGGTAACAGGCTGATTGGTCGGCTATTTGAGCCAGTAAAGGGGGCTTTAATATTCTTAGGTAGCGGAATTACTTTTGCTTCCCTCCAGGCCTGAGGGCACACACTTTCTATTAGGCTTAAATTGAAGATATGGCAAATAGGAGTGGCAATATCGTCCGCTATCATCCTCAGTAATTTTCCATCCAAGTTGTCAGACCCCGGTGGCTTGTCATTTTTGATAGACAACAATAATTTTTTCACTTCTTCCACACTCACTTTACGGAATTCAAAATTACAACGCTTTTCTTTCATAATTCGATCAGTTATACTTGGATGTGTAGTGTCAGCATTTGTTGAAAAATGAAAAAAAATATTTAAAGTAATTGGCAATATCAGTGGGTTTTATGATGAGTGAGCCATCTGATTCAATGAATGATGGAGCTTAGTTTGAGTTAGTAACTGGAATAAGCAATTTCATAAATGTGTCAAGTGCAGCGTCTGGTTGCTCCTCATTACACAACACAGACAAGCAAATATTATTTACATCAACAACATAGGAATCACTACAAAACGTATTGTATGACCTCTTATACACTATATTAGGCCCAGCCTTTGGAACTTTGGTTTTCCTAGATATGGCTACTATATTGTGATCACTAAGTCCAATGTATTTGGAAACTGCTTTAAAGCTCATTTCTGCAACATTAGTAAAGATGTGATCATCTTTAGCTCCGACAGTGCAGTAATATCTAACAAGTAATATCTAACAATTTCACAACATATACCCAATACACACAAATCTAAGTAAGGAATGGAATTTAAGAATATATACACATATGGACAAGCAATGACAGAGCGGCATGGACTAAGATACAGTAGAATATTATAGAATGCAGTATATACATATGAGATGAGTAGTGAAAGATATGTAAACATTATTAAAGTCAATAGATGTTGATGATTTCATTCCTGTACTGTTTGTAACTACCCTGGTAGGTTGACTGATAACCTGAACCAGGTTGCAGGCACCGGTTACAGTTTGAAGCTTTCTCTTGAGTGGGCAGCCTGAAAATATACCTGTTATCCAGATACTGACTGTTAGCACTTGGTGGTCTATAGCAGCTTCCCACCAGAATGGGCTTTAGGTGAGGCAGGTGAACCTGTAGCCATATTACTTCAAGCTTTACGGGAATGTGGTTCTGAATATGTATGTGTGTTGTCCTGGTAACTCTGTATGTGTGTTGTCCTGGTAACTCTGTATGTGTGTTGTCCTGGTAACTCTGTATGTGTGTTGTCCTGGTAACTCTGTGTGTGTGTTGTCCTGGTAACTCTGTGTGTGTGTTGTCCTTTTTACTCTGTGTGTGTGTGTGTGTTGTCACGGTAATTCTGTGTGTGTTGTCATGGTAACTTGTTGTCCCTCCCTCTCCAGGTGGGCTCGTTCTTCATGCTGAACCTGTGCCTGGTCGTCATAGCAACCCAGTTCTCAGAGACAAAGCAGCGTGAGAACGCCCTGATGAGGTCCGAGCATCGAGCCCGTTACCTCAGCAACGCCTCACTCTGGCTTCCTATCAGGAGCCGGGGTCCTGCTACGAGGAAATACTGCGATACGTCGGACACCTGTACCGTAAACTGACTCGCAGGGCAGCCCGGGCCGTCACACACTGCCTCACACACACACCTCCCTGCCCCTGTCCCCATGGGAACACACACCCAAAGGAGAGGTGAACGGACTGTGCCAATCGGCACTCGGGACACGCCCATGATGTCTTCCACCTCGCTCATCCTCCTCCTCCTCTTCCTCGTCCGTCTAACTGCGGGGGGGGGACGAGTAACGGGGGACGAGGGGGGAGGGGCAGGGGGTTAAACTACCCATCTATCTACCCCCGCGACCTCTATGACCTGCCCCTGACCCCTGACCCCAGTCACACCGTCAACGGGGAGGCGCTCAGCAAACTGCAGCAACTGGTGTTCGAACGCCGTAAGAGTGAGTCTGCGTGGGGCGTGTGTGTGTGTGTGTGTGTGTGTGTGTGTGTGTGTGTGTGTGTGTGATTCTAGTAACGTCTTTCTCTCTCCAGGTGTGTGTGTCGGCAGTCTGGCGTTACCGTTGTCAGGGGCAGAGCACAGTGAGTCGTTGCCGTGCCCCTACCGCGTCCATGACGACCAGCTTAGTGACAAAAACCATGCCGATTTTGAACCTAGCAACCGGCGCCATGGCAACCAGACCCCTTGCCGCGGCGACCAGAGCCCTCGCCGCGGCGACATCCTTCGGCGCGTTGATGGACAGGCCCTAGGGCCAATCAGAGGCCTAGTTGGGTGGTGGTGGGCGGAGCTACAGGCCAGGTTGGAGCATGTAAGACTGTAGGACTTATTGATGATGTCACTGATCATATAGTTAGACTGATCTGATCTATACCTGGGTTTTAGATATTGGATGATATTACATATAGTTAGACTGATCTGATCTATACCTGGGTTTTAGATATTGGGATGATATTACATATAGTTAGACTGATCTGATCTATACCTGGGTTTTAGATATTGGATGATATTACATATAGTTAGACTGATCTGATCTATACCTGGGTTTTAGATATTGGATGATATTACATATAGTTAGACTGATCTGATCTATACCTGGGTTTTAGATATTGGATGATATTACATGTTATGTTTATCTTTCTGCATGCATGTGAGAAATGCGCCTTACAAATTAAGTGAATTATTATTATTATTATTATTATTATTATTATTATTATTATTATTATTATTATTATTATTATTATTATTATATGTACTGAGATGTTCAAATAAACCCTGCACCCTAACCCCTGCTCCCTAACCCCTACCCCCTGCACCCTAACCCCTCTAGGTGGTGAGCAGTAAATACTTCAACAGAGGGATCATGATCTCAATCCTCATCAACACTCTCAGTATGGGGATAGAGTTTCACCAACAGGTATTGGGGACGGGGGGACGGGGGAGACGGGGGGACGGGGGGCGGGGGGGGTTCTTAGTGTGTGTGTTCTTTGTGTGTGTGTGTGTTCTTTGTGTGTGTGTAATCAGAAGATGTGTGTTTGTGTGTGTGTGTAATCAGAAGTTGTGTGTTTGTGTGTGTGTGTGTGTAATCAGAAGTTGTGTGTTTGTGTGTGTGTGTGTGGAATCAGAAGTTGTGTGGGTAATCATGTGATTTTATGGACGGATTAACAAGCTCCTAATCAACACCCTGATGAGGCTAGCAGCTGTACCCTCAGAGTGTGTGTTCTCAGTGTGTATGCTGGTGTGTGTTATGTGTGTGTGTGTGTGTGTGTGTGTGTGTTCTCAGTGTGTATGCTGGTGTGTTCTGTGTGTGTGTGTGTGTGTGTGTTCTCAGTACGTTTGTGTACGTGTGTTCTGTGTCGGTGATGGGCTCTTTTCCCATGTGTGTGTGTGAGGCGGGGGGGGGGGTTACAGGGCTTGAGGTGTTAATTAAAGTGTGACCCTCAGTGTGAGAGGAGGGGATAGAGTGTGTGTGTGTTCATGCATATTCTCGGTGCGTCTGTGTTTTCCTAGTGTCGGCGTCAGCAGTCTGACCCCATAGAAACGGTTCAGCATGATGCCGGTAGGAGACAGTATCTGTTCTGACCTCTACTCACCCTATAGACTGGAGAATTACAACTAGCCTAGAACCCAAATCCTCATCACCAACTGGCCCTATAGACTGGAGAATTACAACTAGCCTAGAACCCAAATCCTCATCACCAACTGGCCCTATAGACTGGAGAATTACAACTAGCCTAGAACCCAAATCCTCATCACCAACTGGCCCTATAGACTGGAGAATTACAACTAGCCTAGAACCCAAATCCTCATCACCAACTGGCCCTATAGACTGGAGAATTACAACTAGCCTAGAACCCAAATCCTCATCACCAACTGGCCCTATAGACTGGAGAATTACAACTAGCCTAGAACCCAAATCCTCATCACCAACTGGCCCTATAGACTGGAGAATTACAACTAGCCTAGAACCCAAATCCTCATCACCAACTGGCCCTATAGACTGGAGAATTACAACTAGCCTAGAACCCAAATCCTCATCACCAACTGGCCCTATAGACTGGAGAATTACAACTAGCCTAGAACCCAAATCCTCATCACCAACTGGCCCTATAGACTGGAGAATTACAACTAGCCTAGAACCCAAATCCTCATCACCAACTGGCCCTATAGACTGGAGAATTACAACTAGCCTAGAACCCAAATCCTCATCACCAACTGGCCCTATAGACTGGAGAATTACAACTAGCCTAGAACCCAAATCCTCATCACCAACTGGCCCTATAGACTGGAGAATTACAACTAGCCTAGAACCCAAATCCTCATCACCAACTGGCCCTATAGACTGGAGAATTACAACTAGCCTAGAACCCAAATCCTCATCACCAACTGGCCCTATAGACTGGAGAATTACAACTAGCCTAGAACCCAAATCCTCATCACCAACTGGCCCTATAGACTGGAGAATTACAACTAGCCTAGAACCCAAATCCTCATCACCAACTGGCCCTATAGACTGGAGAATTACAACTAGCCTAGAACCCAAATCCTCATCACCAACTGGCCCTATAGACTGGAGAATTACAACTAGCCTAGAACCCAAATCCTCATCACCAACTGGCCCTATAGACTGGAGAATTACAACTAGCCTAGAACCCAAATCCTCATCACCAACTGACCCTATAGACTGGAGAATTACAACTAGCCTAGAACCCAAATCCTCATCACCAACTGGCCCTATAGACTGGAGAATTACAACTAGCCTAGAACCCAAATCCTCATCACCAACTGGCCCTATAGACTGGAGAATTACAACTAGCCTAGAACCCAAATCCTCATCACCAACTGGCCCTATAGACTGGAGAATTACAACTAGCCTAGAACCCAAATCCTCATCACCAACTGGCCCTATAGACTGGAGAATTACAACTAGCCTAGAACCCAAATCCTCATCACCAACTGGCCCTATAGACTGGAGAATTACAACTAGCCTAGAACCCAAATCCTCATCACCAACTGGCCCTATAGACTGGAGAATTACAACTAGCCTAGAACCCAAATCCTCATCACCAACTGGCCCTATAGACTGGAGAATTACAACTAGCCTAGAACCCAAATCCTCATCACCAACTGGCCCTATAGACTGGAGAATTACAACTAGCCTAGAACCCAAATCCTCATCACCAACTGACCCTATAGACTGGAGAATTACAACTAGCCTAGAACCCAAATCCTCATCACCAACTGGCCCTATAGACTGGAGAATTACAACTAGCCTAGAACCCAAATCCTCATCACCAACTGGCCCTATAGACTGGAGAATTACAACTAGCCTAGAACCCAAATCCTCATCACCAACTGACCCTATAGACTGGAGAATTACAACTAGCCTAGAACCCAAATCCTCATCACCAACTGGCCCTATAGACTGGAGAATTACAACTAGCCTAGAACCCAAATCCTCATCACCAACTGGCCCTATAGACTGGAGAATTACAACTAGCCTAGAACCCAAATCCTCATCACCAACTGGCCCTATAGACTGGAGAATTACAACTAGCCTAGAACCCAAATCCTCATCACCAACTGGCCCTATAGACTGGAGAATTACAACTAGCCTAGAACCCAAATCCTCATCACCAACTGGCCCTATAGACTGGAGAATTACAACTAGCCTAGAACCCAAATCCTCATCACCAACTGGCCCTATAGACTGGAGAATTACAACTAGCCTAGAACCCAAATCCTCATCACCAACTGGCCCTATAGACTGGAGAATTACAACTAGCCTAGAACCCAAATCCTCATCACCAACTGGCCCTATAGACTGGATAATTACAACTAGCCTAGAACCCAAATCCTCATCACCAACTGGCCCTATAGACTGGAGAATTACAACTAGCCTAGAACCCAAATCCTCATCACCAACTGGCCCTATAGACTGGAGAATTACAACTAGCCTAGAACCCAAATCCTCATCACCAACTGGCCCTATAGACTGGAGAATTACAACTAGCCTAGAACCCAAATCCTCATCACCAACTGGCCCTATAGACTGGAGAATTACAACTAGCCTAGAACCCAAATCCATAGGATATATATAACTATATAGTAATAATATATATATTAATAATAATATATATAGTAACTATATATACAACTATATAGTAGTACTGCCACACTGCAGTACTACTATAACCCAGACACAGTATACTGTCTCCTACTGGCCACACTGCAGTACTACTATAACCCAGACACAGTATACTGTCTCCTACTGGCCACACTGCAGTACTACTATAACCCAGACACAGTATACTGTCTCCTACTGGCCACACTGCAGTACTACTATAACCCAGACACAGTATACTGTCTCCTACTGGCCACACTGCAGTACTACTATAACCCAGACACAGTATACTGTCTCCTACTGGCCACACTGCGGTACTACTATAACCCAGACACAGTATAATGTCTCCTACTGGCCACACTGCATTACCACTATAACCCAGACACAGTATACTGTCTCCTACTGGCCACACTGCAGACATATAACCCAGACACAGTATACTGTCCCCTACTGGCCACACTGCGGTACTACTATAACCCAGACACAGTATACTGTCTCCTACTGGCCACACTGCAGTACCACTATAACCCAGACACAGTATACTGTCTCCTACTGGCCACACTGCAGTACCACTATAACCCAGACACAGTATACTGTCTCCTACTGGCCACACTGCAGTACCACTATAACCCAGACACAGTATACTGTCTCCTACTGGCCACACTGCAGACATATAACCCAGACACAGTATACTGTCTCCTACTGGCCACACTGCAGACATATAACCCAGACACAGTGTACTGTCTCCTACTGGCCACACTGCAGTACTACTATAACCCAGACACAGTATACTGTCTCCTACTGGCCACACTGCAGTACTACTATAACCCAGACACAGTATACTGTCTCCTACTGGCCACACTGCAGTACTACTATAACCCAGACACAGTATACTGTCTCCTACTGGCCACACTGCAGACATATAACCCAGACACAGTATACTGTCTCCTACTGGCCACACTGCAGTACTACTATAACCCAGACACAGTATACTGCCTCCTACTGGCCACACTGCAGTACCGCTATAACCCAGACACAGTATACTGTCTCCTACTGGCCACACTGCAGTACTACTATAACCCAGACACAGTATACTGTCTCCTACTGGCCACACTGCAGTACCACTATAACCCAGACACAGTATACTGTCTCCTACTGGCCACACTGCAGTACCACTATAACCCAGACACAGTATACTGTCTCCTACTAGCCACACTGCAGTACTACTATAACCCAGACACAGTAGACTGTCTCCTACTGGCCACACTGCAGTACTACTATAACCCAGACACAGTATACTGTCTCCTACTGGCCACACTGCAGTACTACTATAACCCAGACACAGTAGACTGTCTCCTACTGGCCACACTGCAGTACTACTATAACCCAGACACAGTATACTGTCTCCTACTGGCCACACTGCAGACATATAACCCAGACACAGTATACTGTCTCCTACTGGCCACACTGCAGTACTACTATAACCCAGACACAGTATACTATCTCCTACTGGCCACACTGCGGTACTACTATAACCCAGACACAGTATACTGTCTCCTACTGGCCACACTGCGGTACTACTATAACCCAGACACAGTATACTGTCTCCTACTGGCCACACTGCAGACATATAACCCAGACACAGTATACTGTCTCCTACTGGCCCCACTGCAGTACTACTATAACCCAGACACAGTATACTGTCTCCTACTGGCCACACTGCAGTACCACTATAACCCAGACACAGTATACTGTCTCCTACTGGCCACACTGCAGTACTACTATAACCCAGACACAGTATACTGTCTCCTACTGGCCACACTGCAGACATATAACCCAGACACAGTATACTGTCTCCTACTGGCCACACTGCAGACATATAACCCAGACACAGTATACTGTCTCCTACTGGCCACACTGCAGTACCACTATAACCCAGACACAGTATACTGTCTCCTACTGGCCACACTGCAGTACCACTATAACCCAGACACAGTATACTGTCTCCTACTGGCAACACTGCGGTACCACTATAACCCAGACACAGTATACTGTCTCCTACTGGCCACACTGCAGACATATAACCCAGACACAGTATACTGTCTCCTACTGGCCACACTGCAGACATATAACCCAGACACAGTATACTGTCTCCTACTGGCCACACTGCAGTACCACTATAACCCAGACACAGTATACTGTCTCCTTCTGGCCACACTGCAGTACCACTATAACCCAGACACAGTATACTGTCTCCTACTGGCCACACTGCAGTACCACTATAACCCAGACACAGTATACTGTCTCCTACTGGCCACACTGCAGTACCACTATAACCCAAACACAGTATACTGTCTCCTACTGGCCACACTGCAGTATCACTATAACCCAGACGCAGTATACTGTCTCCTACTGGCCACACTGCAGTACCACTATAACCCAGACACAGTATACTGTCTCCTACTGGCCACACTGCAGTACTACTATAACCCAGACACAGTATACTGTCTCCTACTGGCCACACTGCAGTACCACTATAACCCAGACACAGTATACTGTCTCCTACTGGCCACACTGCAGTACCACTATAACCCAGACACAGTATACTGTCTCCTACTGGCCACACTGCAGTACTACTATAACCCAGACACAGTATACTGTCTCCTACTGGCCACACTGCAGTACTACTATAACCCAGACACAGTATACTGTCTCCTACTGGCCACACTGCGGTACTGCTATAACCCAGACACAGTATACTGTCTCCTACTGGCCACACTGCAGTACCACTATAACCCAGACACAGTATACTGTCTCCTACTGGCCACACTGCGGTACCACTATAACCCAGACACAGTATACTGTCTCCTACTGGCCACACTGCAGTACTACTATAACCCAGACACAGTATACTGTCTCCTACTGGCCACACTGCAGTACTACTATAACCCAGACACAGTATACTGTCTCCTACTGGCCACACTGCAGTACTACTATAACCCAGACAAAGTATACTGTCTCCTACTGGCCACACTGCAGACATATAACCCAGACACAGTATACTGTCTCCTACTGGCCACACTGCAGTACTACTATAACCCAGACACAGTATACTGTCTCCTACTGGCCACACTGCGGTACCACTATAACCCAGACACAGTATACTGTCTCCTACTGGCCACACTGCGGTACTACTATAACCCAGACACAGTATACTGTCTCCTACTGGCCACACTGCGGTACCACTATAACCCAGACACAGTATACTGTCTCCTACTGGCCACACTGCGGTACTACTATAACCCAGACACAGTATACTGTCTCCTACTGGCCACACTGCAGTACCACTATAACCCAGACACAGTATACTGTCTCCTACTGGCCACACTGCAGTACTGCTATAACCCAGACACAGTATACTGACTCCTACTGGCCACACTGCAGTACTACTATAACCCAAACACAGTATACTGTCTCCTACTGGCCACACTGCGGTACTACTATAACCCAGACACAGTATACTGTCTCCTACTGGCCACACTGTGGTACTACTATAACCCAGACACAGAATACTGTCTCCTACTGGCCACACTGCAGTACTACTATAACCCAGACACAGTATACTGTCTCCTACTGGCCACACTGCAGTACTACTATAACCCAGACACAGTATACTGTCTCCTACTGGCCACACTGCAGTACTACTATAACCCAGACACAGTATACTGTCTCCTACTGGCCACACTGCAGTACTACTATAACCCAGACACAGTATACTGTCTCCTACTGGCCACACTGCAGTACTACTATAACCCAGACACAGTATACTGTCTCCTACTGGCCACACTGCGGTACTACTATAACCCAGACACAGTATACTGTCTCCTACTGGCCACACTGCAGTACTACTATAACCCAGACACAGTATACTGTCTCCTACTGGCCACACTGCAGTACTACTATAACCCAGACACAGTATACTGTCTCCTACTGGCCACACTGCAGTACTACTATAACCCAGACACAGTATACTGTCTCCTACTGGCCACACTGCAGTACTACTATAACCCAGACACAGTATACTGTCTCCTACTGGCCACACTGCGGTACTACTATAACCCAGACACAGTATACTGTCTCCTACTGGCCACACTGCAGTACTACTATAACCCAGACACAGTATACTGTCTCCTACTGGCCACACTGCGGTACTACTATAACCCAGACACAGTATACTGTCTCCTACTGGCCACACTGCAGTACTACTATAACCCAGACACAGTATACTGTCTCCTACTGGCCACACTGCAGTACTACTATAACCCAGACACAGTATACTGTCTCCTACTGGCCACACTGCAGTACTACTATAACCCAGACACAGTATACTGTCTCCTACTGGCCACACTGCAGTACCACTATAACCCAGACACAGTATACTGTCTCCTACTGGCCACACTGCAGTACTACTATAACCCAGACACAGTATACTGTCTCCTACTGGCCACACTGCAGTACTACTATAACCCAGACACAGTATACTGTCTCCTACTGGCCACACTGCAGTACTACTATAACCCAGACACAGTATACTGTCTCCTACTGGCCACACTGCAGTACTACTATAACCCAAACACAGTATACTGTCTCCTACTGGCCACACTGCAGTACTACTATAACCCAGACACAGTATACTGTCTCCTACTGGCCCCACTGCGGTACCACTATAACCCAGACACAGTATACTGTCTCCTACTGGCCACACTGCGGTACTGCTATAACCCAGACACAGTATACTGTCTCCTACTGGCCACACTGCGGTACCGCTATAACCCAGACACAGTATACTGTCTCCTACTGGCCACACTGCAGTACCACTATAACCCAGACACAGTATACTGTCTCCTACTGGCCACACTGCAGTATTACTATAACCCAGACACAGTATACTGTCTCCTACTGGCCACACTGCAGTACCACTATAACCCAGACACAGTATACTGTCTCCTACTGGCCACACTGCAGTACTACTATAACCCAGACACAGTATACTGTCTCCTACTGGCCACACTGCGGTACTACTATAACCCAGACACAGTATACTGTCTCCTACTGGCCACACTGCAGTACCACTATAACCCAGACACAGTATACTGTCTCCTACTGGCCACACTGCGGTACTACTATAACCAAGACACAGTATACTGCTTCCTACTGGCCACACTGCAGTACCACTATAACCCAGACACAGTATACTGTCTCCTACTGGCCACACTGCAGTACTACTATAACCCAGACACAGTATACTGTCTCCTACTGGCCACACTGCGGTACTACTATAACCCAGACACAGTATACTGTCTCCTACTGGCCACACTGCAGTACTACTATAACCCAGACACAGTATACTGTCTCCTACTGGCCACACTGCAGACATATAACCCAGACACAGTATACTGTCTCCTACTGGCCACACTGCAGTACTACTATAACCCAGACACAGTAGACTGTCTCCTACTGGCCACACTGCAGTACTACTATAACCCAGACACAGTAGACTGTCTCCTACTGGCCACACTGCAGTATTTCCATTAACTGCCAGCCACCATTTTAAAGAACTGGAGGCCTATAACATTGCTCTGTTCATATTACTAAAGTCAAGAGGTTAAAGAGTCTTATTTTTGTTGTTGACATATTTCCCCTCCCTCCCCTCCCTCCCTCCCACCCTCCCTCCCTCCCTCCCTCCCTCCCTCCCTCCCCTCCCCTCCCTCCTCCCCCTCCTCCCTCCCTCCCCTCTCCTCCCTCCCTCCCTCCCTCCCTCCCCCTAGCCCCAGGAGCTGACTGACATCCTAGAGATCAGTAATCTAGTGTTCACCAGTCTCTTTAGTCTGGAGATGCTATTGAAGCTGCTGGCCTTTGGACTCTTCGGCTATATCAACAACCCATACAACAGTTTTGACAGCGTCATCGTCATCATCAGGTGTGTGATTCTGTGTTTCCGGGAAATATTTGAATGTAGCATGCACCAAACTTTTTCCAGGATATAATGCTTGGTGCTAAACTAGCTGTATCTTGCTGCTCGATGCTAATCTAGCTGTATCTTGCTGCTCGATGCTAAACTAGCTCTATCTTGCTGCTCGATGCTAATCTAGCTGTATCTTGCTGCTCGATGCTAAACTAGCTGTATCTTGCTGCTCGATGCTAATCTAGCTGTATCTTGCTGCTCGTTGCTAAACTAGCTGTATCTTGCTGCTCGATGCTAATCTAGCTGTATCTTGCTGCTCGATGCTAATCTAGCTGTATCTTGCTGCTCGATGCTAAACTAGCTGTATCTTGCTGCTCGATGCTAAACTAGCTGTATCTTGCTGCTCGATTCTAATCTAGCTGTATCTTGCTGCTCGATGCTAAACTAGCTGTATCTTGCTGCTCGATGCTAAACTAGCTGTATCTTGCTTCTCGATGCTAATCTAGCTGTATCTTGCTGCTCGATGCTAATCTAGCTGTATCTTGCTGCTCGATGCTAAACTAGCTGTATCTTGCTGCTCGATGCTAAACTAGCTGTATCTTGCTGCTCGATGCTAAACTAGCTGTATCTTGCGGCTCGATGCTAAACTAGCTGTATCTTGCTGCTTGATACTAAGCTCGCTATAACTTCCTGTTTCGATTGCTAAGCTAGCTATAACTTGCGGCTCGATGCTAACCCATACGGAAAAATAATATATTGATAAAAATACAAATGTAAAAGACAGATATCTAAATATACACTATATATACAGCAGTATGTGGACACCCCTTCAAATTAGTGGATTCGGCTATATCAGCCACACCCGTTGCTGACAAGCTTATAAAATCGAGCACCGCCGCCATGCAATCTCCATAGACAAACATTTACAGTAGAATGGCCCATACTGAAGCGCTTAGTGACTTTCAGCGTGGCACCGTCATAGGATGCCCTGCTAGAGCTGCCCCGGTCAACTGATAGGATGCCCTGCTAGAGCTGCCCCGGTCAACTGATAGGATGCCCTGCTAGAGCTGCCCCGGTCAACTGATAGGATGCCCTGCTAGAGCTGCCCCGGTCAACTGATAGGATGCCCTGCTAGAGCTGCCCCGGTCAACTGATAGGATGCCCTGCTAGAGCTGCCCCGGTCAACTGATAGGATGCCCTGCTAGAGCTGCCCCGGTCAACTGATAGGATGCCCTGCTAGAGCTGCCCCGGTCAACTGATAGGATGCCCTGCTAGAGCTGCCCCGGTCAACTGATAGGGCTGTTATTGTGAAGTGGAAACGTCTCGGAGCAACAACGGCTCAGCCTCGAAGTGGTAGGCCACACCAAGCTCACAGAACGGGACCGCCGAGTGCTGAAGCGCGTAGCGCGTCAAGATCGTCTGTCCTTGGTTGCAACACTCTGGAAGCAACATCAGCACAATAACTGTTTTGTCGGGAGCTTCATGAAATGGGTTTCCATGGCCAAGCAGCCGCACACAAGCCTAAGATCAACATGTGCAATGCCAAGCGTCGTCTGGAGTGGTGTAAAACTCGCCGCCGTTGGACTCATTCTCTGGAGTGATGAATCACGCTTCACCATCTGGCAGTCTGACGGACTAATCTGGGTTTGGCGGATGCCAGGAGAACGCTACCTGCCCCAATGCATAGAGCCAGCTGTAAAGTTTGGCGGAGGAGGAATAATGGTCTGGGGCTGTTTTTCATGGTTCAGGCTAGGCCCCTTAGTTCCAGTGAAGGGAAATCTTAACGCTGCAGCATACAATGACATTCTAGACGATTCTGTGCTTCCAAACTTTGTGGCAAACAGTTTGGGGAAGGACCTTTCCTGTTTCAGCATGACAATGCCCCCCGTGCACAACGCGAGGTCCATACAGAAATGGTTTGTCGAGACCCGGTGTGGAAGAACTTGACTAGCCTGCACAGAGCCCTGACCTCAACCCCAGTGGAAGAACTTCACTGGCACAATAGAACGCTGTGCTATACTTTGAAAAGTCTGAATGAATGACTGACGACTGACCAACTAAAAAAGAGTGCTTGCAATTGCCATGACGCTTTCTGTGTTTCTCTCAAAGTGTATGGGAGATCGTTGGGCAGGCGGACGGCGGTCTGTCAGTCCTGCGTACCTTCCGTCTGCTACGGGTCCTAAAGCTGGTCAGGTTCCTGCCCGCCCTGCGCAGACAGCTGGTGGTTCTGATGAAGACCATGGACAACGTAGCCACCTTCTGCATGCTCCTCATGCTGTTCATCTTCATCTTCAGGTATGTAGATACCTTCTGCATGCTCCTCATGCTGTTCATCTTCATATTCAGGTATGTAGATACCTTCTGATGCTCAAGGTCTACATCTTCATATTCAGGTATGTAGATACCTTCTGTTCCTCAAGGTCTACATCTTCATATTCAGGTATGTAGATACCTTCTGATCCTCAAGGTCTACATCTTCATATTCAGGTATGTAGATACCTTCTGCATGCTCCTCATGCTGTTCATCTTCATATTCAGGTATGTAGATACCTTCTGTTCCTCAAGGTCTACATCTTCATATTCAGGTATGTAGATACCTTCTGATCCTCAAGGTCTACATCTTCATATTCAGGTATGTAGATACCTTCTGTTCCTCAAGGTCTACATCTTCATATTCAGGTATGTAGATACCTTCTGATCCTCAAGGTCTACATCTTCATATTCAGGTATGTAGATACCTTCTGCATGCTCCTCATGCTGTTCATCTTCATATTCAGGTATGTAGATACCTTCTGATCCTCAAGGTCTACATCTTCATATTCAGGTATGTAGATACCTTCTGATCCTCAAGGTCTACATCTTCATATTCAGGTATGTAGATACCTTCTGCTGCTCATGCTGTTCATCTTCATATTCAGGTATGTAGATACCTTCTGCTCCTCATGCTGTTCATCTTCATATTCAGGTATGTAGATACCTTCTGCTCCTCATGCTGTTCATCTTCATATTCAGGTATGTAGATACCTTCTGCTCCTCATGCTGTTCATCTTCATATTCAGGTATGTAGATACCTTCTGCTGCTCATGCTGTTCATCTTCATATTCAGGTATGTAGATACCTTCTGCTCCTCATGCTGTTCATCTTCATATTCAGGTATGTAGATACCTTCTGCATGCTCCTCATGCTGTTCATCTTCATATTCAGGTATGTAGATACCTTCTGCTCCTCATGCTGTTCATCTTCATATTCAGGTATGTAGATACCTTCTGCATGCTCCTCATGCTGTTCATCTTCATATTCAGGTATGTAGATACCTTCTGTTCCTCATGCTGTTCATCTTCATATTCAGGTATGTAGATACCTTCTGCTCCTCATGCTGTTCATCTTCATATTCAGGTATGTAGATACCTTCTGCTCCTCATGCTGTTCATCTTCATATTCAGGTATGTAGATACCTTCTGCTCCTCATGCTGTTCATCTTCATATTCAGGTATGTAGATACCTTCTGCATGCTCCTCATGCTGTTCATCTTCATATTCAGGTATGTAGATACCTTCTGCTCCTCATGCTGTTCATCTTCATATTCAGGTATGTAGATACCTTCTGCTCCTCATGCTGTTCATCTTCATATTCAGGTATGTAGATACCTTCTGCTGCTCAAGGTCTTCATATTCAGGTATGTAGATACCTTCTGCTGCTCAAGGTCTTCATATTCAGGTATGTAGATACCTTCTGCTGCTCAAGGTCTTCATATTCAGGTATGTAGATACCTTCTGATGCTCGAGGTCTTCATATTCAGGTATGTAGATACCTTCTGATGCTCGAGGTCTTCATATTCAGGTATGTAGATACCTTCTGATGCTCGAGGTCTTCATATTCAGGTATGTAGATACCTTCTGATGCTCGAGGTCTTCATATTCAGGTATGTTGTCAGGTCTTAGATGACTTGATGATACAGTATTAGCTGAATAACTGGAGGCGTGTAGCATTGCATTCCCATTGAGCCTCGTGTCATATTAATCTATATATCATGTGTGTGTATTTAATGTGTGTGTGTGTGTGTGTGTGTGTGTATATAATGTGTGTGTATATGATGTGTGTGTATATGATATGTGTGTATATGATGTGTGTGTATATAATGTGTGTGTATATAGTGTGTGTGTGTGTGTGTGTGTGTGTGTGTATATAATGTGTGTGTGTATAATGTGTGTATATAGTGTGTGTGTGTGTATATAATGTGTGTGTGTATATAGTGTGTATATAGTGTGTGTGTGTGTGTATATAATGTGTGTGTGTATATAGTGTGTATATAGTGTGTGTGTGTGTGTATATAATGTGTGTGTGTATATAGTGTGTATATAGGTGTGTGTGTGTGTATATAATGTGTGTGTGTATATAGTGTGTATATAGTGTGTGTGTGTGTGTATATAATGTGTGTGTGTATATAGTGTGTATATAGTGTGTGTGTGTGTGTATATAATGTGTGTGTGTATATAGTGTGTATATAGTGTGTGTGTGTGTGTATATAATGTGTGTGTATATATAGTGTGTGTATATCAATCAAATTCAATCAATCACATTTTATTTATAAAGCCCCTTTTACAGCAGCAGATGTCACAAAGTGCTATACAGAAACCCAGCCTAAAACCCCAAACAGCAAGCAATGCAGATGTAGAAGCACAGTGGCTAGGAATAACTCCCTAGAAAGGCAGGAACCTAGGAAGAAACCTAGAGAGGAACCAGGCTCTGAGGGGTGGCCAGTCCCCTTCTGGCTGTGCCGGGTGGAGATTATAACAGTACATGGCCATTAAGGCCAGATTTTTCTCCAAGATGTTCAAACAATTATAGATGACCAGCAGGGTCAAATAATAATAACAGTGGTTGTAGAGGTTGCAACAGGTCAGTACCTCAGGAGTAAATGTCACTTGGCTTTTCATAGCCGAGCATTCAGAGGTTGAAATAGCAGGTGCGGTAGAGAGAGAGAGTTGAAAACAGCAGGTCTGGGACAAGGTAGCACGTCCGGTCAGGGTTCCATAGCCACAGGCAGAAGAGTTGAAACTGGAGTAGCAGCATGTATATAATGTGTGTGTATATATAATGTTGTGTATATAATGTTCTGTATATAATGTTGTGTATATAATGTTGTCTATGTTGCAGTATCCTAGGCATGCATCTGTTTGGCTGTAAGTTTGGTCTGAAGCTGGACAGTGGAGAAACGCTACCTGACAGGAAGAACTTTGACTCACTGCTCTGGGCTATCGTCACTGTGTTCCAGGTACACATAAACACACACACACTCACACACAGAGACACAGAGACACACACAGAGACAGAGACACACACACAGAGACAGTAACACACACACAGAGACAGAGACACACACACAGAGACAGTAACACACACACAGAGACAGAGACACACACACAGAGACAGTAACACACACACAGAGACAGAGACACACACAGAGACAGAGACACACACACAGAGACAGAGACACACACACAGAGACAGAGACACACACACAGAGACAGAGACACACACACAGAGACAGAGACACACACACAGAGACAGAGACACACACAGAGACAGAGACACACACAGAGACAGTAACACACACACACAGAGACAGAGACACACACACAGAGACAGAGACACACACACAGAGACAGAGACACACACACAGAGACAGAGACACACACAGAGACAGTAACACACACACAGAGACAGAGACACACACACAGAGACAGAGACACACACACAGAGACAGAGACACACACACAGAGACAGAGACACACACAGAGACAGTAACACACACACAGAGACAGAGACACACACAGAGACAGAGACAGAGACACACACAGAGACAGAGACACACACAGAGACAGAGACAGAGACACACACAGAGACAGAGACAGAGACACACACAGAGACAGAGACACACACACAGAGACAGTAACACACACACAGAGACAGAGACAC
>NW_025534716.1:135000-152500 GCF_020615455.1 Coregonus clupeaformis
GAGCACAGCAAAATCACAGTCTACTTGAACACAGCGATACTTAATCATAAGGCATCAAAGCCAAAGGAACTGAAAAATATTAAGAAATGCTATAGATGGAAGGAAAGTAGTGTGGAAACCTACCAAAAAACAATTAGGCAACAACAAATTCAATCCCTTTTAGACAACTTCATGGACAAAATGTTTCACTGTAATAGTGAAGGTGTAAACTTGGCAGTAGAAAACCTAAACAGTATATTTGACCTCTCAGCTTCCCTATAAAATCAAAAAATGTCAAGCAGACAACCTAAGAAAATTAACAACAATGACAAAGAAATTGAGAAACCTATCCAACCAAAAACATAGAGACCCAGAAAACCTGAGCCTACGCCTTCACCATGGTGAATCACAAAAACTTTTTCAGAAATACACTATGGAAAAAGAAGGAACAGCATGTCAGAAATCAGCTCAATGTGATTGAAGAATCCATAGAATCTAACCACTTCTGGGAAAATTGGAAAACACTAAACAAACAACAACATGAAGAGTTATCTATCCAAAATGGAGATGTGTGGATAAACCACTTCTCCAATCTTTTTGGCTCCATAAACAAAGAACAAACAGCAAAAACATATACATGATCAAATACAAATCTTAGAATCAACTATTAAAGACTACCAGAACCCACTGGATTCTCCAATTACACTGAATCAACTACAGGACAAAATACAAACCCTTGAACCCAAAAAGGCCTGTGGTGTTGATGGTCTCCTCAATGAAATGATAAAATATACAGACCACAAATTCCAATTGGCTATACTTAAATTCTTTAACATCATCCTTAGCTCTGGCATCTTCCTCAATATTTGGAACCAAGGACTGATAACCCCAATCCACAGAAGTGGAGACAAATTTGACCCCAATAACTTCCGTGGGACATGCGTCAACAGCAACCTTGGGAAAATACTCTACATTATCATTAACAGCAGACTCGTACATTTCCTCAGTGAAAACAATGTACTGTGCAAATGTCAAATTACCGTACGACAGACACCGTATTCACCCTGCACACCCTAACTGCCAAACAAACAAAACCAAACAAAGGCAAAGTCTTCTCATGCTTTGTTGATTTAAAAAAAGCTTTTGACTCAATTTGGCATGAGGGTCTGCTATACAAATAGATGGAAAGCATGTTGGGGGAAAAACATACAACATTATGAAATTAATGTACACAAACAACAAGTGTGTGGTTAAAATTGGCAAAAAACACACATATTTCTTTCCACATGGACGTGGGGTGAGACAGGGATGCAGCTTAAGCCCCACCCTCTTCAACATATATATCAACGAATTGGTGAGGGCACTAGAACAGTCTGCAGCACCCGGCCTCACCCTACTAGAATCTGAAGTCAAATGTCTACTGTTTGCTGATGATCTGATGCTTCTGTCCCCAACCAAGGAGGGCCTACAGCAGCACCTAGATCTTCTGGACAGATTCTGTCAGACCTGGGCCCTGACAGTGAATCTCAGTAAGACAACAATAATGGTGTTCCAAAAAAGGTCCAGTTGCCAAGACAACTTTATGGTTGTGAGGTCTGAGGTCCGCTAATTATCAAATTCCAGAAAAGAGCCATTAAATTCTATATCCACTTAAAAGGAAGCGATTCACAAACCTTCCATAACAAAGCCATCACCTACAGAGAGATGAACCTGTAGAAGAGTCCCCTAAGCAAGCTGGTCCTGGGGCTCTGTTCACAAACACAAACAGCCCCCACACAGCCCCAGGACAGCAACACAATTAGACCCAACCAAATCATGAGAAAACAAAAAGATAATTACTTGACACATTGGAAAGAATTAACAAAAAAACTGAGCAAACTGGAATGCTATTTGGCTCTAAACAGAGAGTACACAGTGGCAGAATACCTGACCACTGTGACTGACCCAAACTTAAGGAAAGCTTTGACTATGTACAGACTCAGTGAGCATAGCCTTGCTATTGAGAAAGGCCGCCGTAGGCAGACCTGGCTCTCAAGAGAAGACAGGCTATGTGCACACTGCCCACAAAATGAGGTGGAAACTGAGCTGCACTTCCTAACCTCCTGCCAAATGTATGACCATATTAGAGACACATATTTCCCTCAGATTACACAGACCCACAAAGAAATCGAAAACAAACCCAATTTTGATAAACTCCCTTATCTACTGGGTGAAAAACCACAGTGTGCCATCACAGCAGCAAGATTTGTGACCTGTTGCCACAAGAAAAGGGCAACCAGTGAAGAACAAACACCATTATAAATACAACCCATATTTATGTTTATTTATTTTCCCATTTGTACTTTAACTATTTGCACATTGTTACAACACTGTATATAGACATAAGATGACATTTGAAATGTCTTTATTCTTTTGGAACATTTGTGAGTGTAATGTTTACTGTTAATATTTATTGTTTATTTCACCTTTAGTTTTTAATTGCCATTTGAGTCATTTAGCAGACGCTCTTATCCAGAGCGACTTAGAGTAGGGACTGCCTATGTTACAGTAGTGACATTCTTTTTCATACTGGTCCCCCCACGGGAGTCGAACCCACAACTCTAAGCGTTGCAAGCACCATGCTCTACCAACTGAGCTACACAGGGCATTTCACTTGCGTTGGCAATGTAAACATATGTTTCCCATGCCAATAAAGCCCTTTGAATTGAAATGAATTGAATTGAGACACACACACAGTGTGTCATATTTCTCAGTTCTGGTCAGAAGTTCTCTGTTTACAGGATTCATCCTGGTATTATCATGTTCAGCTGCTGCGTTTGTTGCCATGGTGAAAGTGGAGTCCCTTCCGACGAGGGCGATGGTCAGTGTTCTAGAACCCCATGTGTCTGTCTGTCTGCCGGTCAAAAAGGCTGTCTGTCTCTATAGCAACAGAGTCAGGATGAGGACTGTAGCTAGATGCTCTCTGGGCAGTGGGAGAACGCTGAGGTCATCCCTCCTCGACCGGCAGTACTGCTGGCAGTGTGATGTCATCACCTGGCCACTACCTATTTCCATTTATCCCTCTATACCTCTCCTTCTCTCATCTCTCTCTCCTTCTCTCATCTCTCTCTCCTTCTCTCATCTCTCTCTCCTCTCTCATCTATCTCTCCTTTCTCATCTCTCTCTCTACTTCTCTCATCTCTCTCTCCTCTCTCATCTCTCTCTCTACTTCTCTCATCTCTCTCTCCTCTCTCATCTATCTCTCCTTTCTCATCTCTCTCTCTACTTCTCTCATCTCTCTCTCCTCTCTCATCTCTCTCTCTACTTCTCTCATCTCTATCTCTCCTTCTCTCCTCTCTCTCTCCTTTCTCATCTTCTCTCTACTCTCTCTCTCTCTCTCTCCTCTATCATCTCTCTCTCTACTTCTCTCATCTCTCTCTCCTTCCTCATCTCTCTCTCCTCTCTCATCTCTCTCTACTTCTCTCATCTCTCTCTCCTCCCTCATCTCTCTCTACTTCTCTCATCTCTCTCTCCTCTCTCATCTCTCTCTCTACTTCTCTCATCTCTCTCTCCTTCCTCATCTCTCTCTCCTCTCTCATCTCTCTCTACTTCTCTCATCTCTCTCTCCTCTCTCATCTCTCTCTCTACTTCTCTCATCTCTCTCTCCTCTCTCCTCTCTCATCTATCGCTCCTTTCTCATCTCTCTCTACTTCTCTCATCTCTCTCTCCTCTCTCATCTCTCTCTCTACTTCTCTCATCTCTCTCCTCTCTCATCTCTCTCTCCTTCTCTCATCTCTCTCTCCTCTCTCACCTATCTCTCCTTTCTCCTCTCTCTCTCTACTTCTCTCATCTCTCTCTACTTCTCTCATCTCTCTCTCCTCTCTCTCTACTTCTCTCATCTCTCTCTCTCATCTCTCTCTCCTTCTCTCATCTATCTCTCCTTTCTCATCTATCTCTCCTTTCTCATCTCTCTCTACTTATCTCATCTCTCTCTCCTCTCTCATCTCTCTCTCTCTCCTTCTCTCATCTCTCTCTACTTCTCTCATCTCTCTCTCCTCTCATCTCTCTCTCTACTTCTCTCATCTCTCTCTCCTCTCTCATCTCTCTCTCTACTTCTCTCATCTCTCTCTCCTCTCTCATCTCTCTCTCTACTTCTCTCATCTCTCTCTCCTCTCTCATCTCTCTCTCTACTTCTCTCATCTCTCTCTCCTCTCTCATCTCTCTCTCTACTTCTCTCATCTCTCTCCTCTCTCATCTCTCTCTCCTTCTCTCATCTCTCTCCTCTCTCATCTCTCTCTCCTCTCATCTCTCTCTCCTTCTCTCATCTCTCTCTCCTCTCTCATCTATCTCTCCTTTCTCATCTCTCTCTCTACTTCTCTCCTCTCTCTCTCCTCTCTAATCTCTCTCTACTTCTCTCATCTCTCTCTCCTCTCTCATCTCTCTCTCTACTTCTCTCATCTCTCTCCTCTCATCTCTCTCTCCTTCTCTCATCTCTCTCTCATCTCTCTCTACTTCTCTCATCTCTCTCTCCTCTCTCATCTCTCTCTCTACTTCTCTCATCTCTCTCCTCTCTCATCTCTCTCTCCTTCTCTCATCTCTCTCTCCTCTCTCATCTATCTCTCCTTCTCTCATCTCTCTCTCCTTCTCTCCTCTCTCATCTCTCTTTCCTCTCTCATCTCTCTCTACTTCTCTCATCTCTCTCTACTTCTCTCCACTTCTCTCCTCTCTCATCTCTCTCTCCTCTCTCATCTCTCTCTCCTCTCTCATCTCTCTCTCCTCTCTCATCTCTCTCCTCTCTCATCTCTCTCTCTACTTCTCTCATCTCTCTCCTCTCTCATCTCTCTCTCCTTCTCTCATCTCTCTCTCCTTCTCTCATCTCTCTCTCCTCTCTCATCTATCTCTCCTTTCTCATCTCTCTCTCTACTTCTCTCCTCTCTCTCTCCTCTCTAATCTCTCTCTACTTCTCTCATCTCTCTCTCCTCTCTCATCTCTCTCTCTACTTCTCTCATCTCTCTCCTCTCATCTCTCTCTCCTTCTCTCATCTCTCTCTCATCTCTCTCTACTTCTCTCATCTCTCTCTCCTCTCTCATCTCTCTCTCTACTCTCTCTCATCTCTCTCCTCTCTCATCTCTCTCTCCTTCTCTCATCTCTCTCTCCTCTCTCATCTATCTCTCCTTCTCTCATCTCTCTCTCTCTCCTCTCTCATCTCTCTCTCTCTCATCTCTCTCTACTCTCTCTCTCTACTTCTCTCATCTCTCTCTATCTCTCTCTCTCATCTCTCTCTCCTCTCTCATCTCTCTCTCTCCTCTCTCTATCTCATCTCTCTCTTCTCATCTCTCTCTCTCTCTCTCTCTCTCTACTCTCTCTCTCTCTTATCTCTCTCTCTCTCTCATCTCTCTCTCTCTCTCTCTCTCTCTCTCTCTCTCTCTCTCTCTCTCTCTCTCTCTCTCTCTCTCTCTCATCTCTCTCTCTCTCTCTCTCTCTCTCTCTCTGTCTATAGATCCTGACTCAGGAGGACTGGAATGTGGTCCTGTATAACGGCATGGCCTCCACCTCTCCTCTCGCTGCTCTCTACTTTGTAGCTCTGATGACGTTTGGGAACTACGTCCTCTTCAACCTGCTGGTGGCCATCTTGGTGGAGGGCTTTCAGGCTGAAGTAAGTGTTCTACTGGGTTCTACAGGGTTCTATTAGGTTCTACAGGATTCTATTAGGTTCTACAGGATTCTGTAGGGTTCTACAGGCCAGGGTTATATCTGGTTGGACAATATTTGTAGAATCTCTACCTCCCTCCATCCATCTCTACCTCCATCCATCCCTCCCTCCATCCATCTCTCCCTCCCTCCATCCCTCCCTCCCTCCATCTCTACCTCCATCCATCTCTACCTCCATCCATATCTCCCTCCATCCATATCTCCCTCCCTCCATCCCTCCCTCCATCCATCTCTCCCTCCATCCCTCCATCCCTCCATCCATCCCTCCCTCCCTCCATCCATCCCTCCCTCCCTCCATCTCTACCTCCATCCATCCCTACCTCCATCTCTACCTCGATCCATCTCTACCTCCATCCCTCCCTCCATCCATCTCTACCTCCATCCATCTCTACCTCCATCCATCCCTCCCTCCATCCATCTCTACCTCCATCCATCCCTCCCTCCATCCATCTCTACCTCCATCCATCCCTCCCTCCCTCCATCCATCTCTACCTCCATCCATCTCTCCCTCCATCCATCTCTCCCTCCCTCCATCCCTCCATCCCTCCCTCCCTCCATCCATCTCTCCCTCCCTCCATCCCTCCATCCATCCCTCCCTCCCTCCCTCCATCCATCTCTACCTCCATCCATCTCTACCTCCATCTCTACCTCCATCCACCTCTACCTCCATCCATCCATCTCTACCTCCATCTCTACCTCCATCCATCTCTCCCTCCATCCATCTCTACCTCCATCCATCCCTCCATCCATCTCTACCTCCATCCCTCCATCCATCTCTACCTCCATCCATCCCTCCATCCATCTCTACCTCCATCCATCCCTCCATCCATCTCTACCTCCATCCATCTCTACCTCCATCTCTACCTCCATCCCTCCATCCATCTCTACCTCCATCCATCTCTACCGCCATCCATCCCTCCATCCATCTCTACCTCCATCCATCCCTCCATCCATCTCTACCGCCATCCATCCCTCCATCCATCTCTACCTCCATCCATCCCTCCATCCATCTCTACCTCCATCCATCTCTACCTCCATCCCTCCCTCCATCCATCTCTACCTCCATCCATCCCTCCATCCATCTCTACCGCCATCCATCCCTCCATCCATCTCTACCTCCATCCATCCCTCCATCCATCTCTACCTCCATCCATCCCTCCATCCATCTCTACCTCCATCCCTCCATCCATCTCTACTTCCATCCATCTCTACCTCCATCCATCCCTCCCTCCATCCATCTCTACCTCCATCCATCCCTCCCTCCTTCCATCTCTACCTCCATCCATCTCTACCTCCATCTCTACCTCATCCATCCCTCCCTCCATCCATCTCTACCTCCATCCATCTCTACCTCCATCTCTCCCTCCATCCATCTCTCCCTCCATCCATCTCTACCTCCATCTCTTCCTCCATCCATCTCTACCTCCATCCATCTCTACCTTCATCCATCCCTCCCTCCATCCATCTCTACCTCCATCCATCTCTACATCCATCCCTCCCTCCCTCCATCCATCCCTCTCTCCATCCATCCCTCCCTCCCTCCCTCCCTCCATCCATCTCTACCTCCATCCCTCCCTCCATCCCTCCCTCCATCCATCTCTACCTCATCCATCTCTACCTCCATCCCTCCCTCCATCCATCTCTACCTCTACCTTGTTTGATACTGCTTGTCCAGCTGTTCATCTGAACATCACAGACACACAGCTCCACCCGCCTCTACCCCTGGTCCTGATCTATTTAACACCACAGACACACGACTGCAACACCATCATTAAGTTTGCCGACGACACAACAGTGGTAGGCCTGATCACCGACAACGACCAGACAGCCTATAGGGAGGAGGTCAGAGACCTGGCCGTGTGGTGCCAGGATAACAACCTCTCCCTCAACGTGATCAAGACAAAGGAGATGATTGTGGACTACGGGAAAAAAAAGAGGACTGAGCACGCCCCCATTCTCATCGACAGGGCTGTATTGGAGCAGGTTGAGAGCTTCAAGTTCCTTGGTGTCAACATCACCAACGAACTATCATGGTCCAAACACACCAAGACAGTCGTGAAGAGGGTACGACAAAGCCTATTCCCCCTCAGGAGACTGAAAAGATTTGGCATGGGTCCTCAGATCCTCAAAAAGTTATACAGCTGCACCATCGAGAGCATCCTGACTGGTTGCATCACTGCCTGGTACGGCAACTGCTCGGCCTCCGACCGCAAGGAACTACAGAGGATAGTGCGTACGGCCCAGTACATCACTGGGGCCAAGCTTCCTGCCATCCAGGACCTCTATACCAGGCGGTGTCAGAGGAAGGCCCTAAAAATTGTCAAAGACTCCAGCCACCCTAGTCATAGACTGTTCTCTCTGCTACCGCACGGCAAGCGGTACCGGAGCGCCAAGTCTAGGTCCAAAAGGCTTCTCAACAGCTTCTACCCCCAAGCCATAAGACTCCTGAACAGCTAATCATGGCTACCCGGACTATTTGCATTGCCCCCCCCACCCACCCTCTTTTACGCTGCTGCTACTCTGTTTATTATCTATGCATAGTCACTTTAATAACTCTACCTACATGTACATATTACCCCAATTACCTGGACTAACCGGTGCCCCCCACACATTGACTCCGTACCGGTACCCCCTGTATATAGCCGTCGCTGTTGTTATTTTACTGCTGCTCTTTAATATTTTGTTACAGTATAAAATAATAAGAAATACAAGTATTTTTGTGTGATTATTTTTGGTATTCTTTCTTAAAACTGCATTGTTGGTTAAGGGCTTGTAACGTCTACACCTGTTGTATTCTGTGCATGTGACAAATACAATTTGATTTGATTTTGATTTTTGTGATGATGGTGATGATGATGATGGTATCTTCATCAGGGTGATGCTAACAGGTCAGAGGCCGACGATGAGAAACTGTCGACCTTTGAGGAGGAGGAGAAGATGAAGGAGCTGTATGCAGCAGGTACACACACACACATACACACACACATACACACACACACACACACACACACCAGGGTTGGGGTCAATTCCAATTCAATTTGAAATTCAATTCTTGAATTCAATCATGAAGTGGAGAATTTTACATTAAATTAAATTTGAATTTTAACAATCTTCAACTTATGGAATTGGAATCGATTGGACTTAGATTGTTTGGACTTCTTGAAATGGAATTGAATTGGAATTCTATATTTGACATTTCCCCAGTTAATGGAATGAATGCACATAGTATCAACACTGCAGGATTTGTTTTAAATCCATATCGGTGCGAGCAGCAATGAACCGGGGTCACGGGAAGACAGAGAGGCCAAGATCAGTTGGAGAACCAAGCAAGCGGTCCCATCATGGAGGACGTATCTTCCTTTATGTGCAATCAGTGACGTCTTTACCATGTTTATCTCTCAATACCTCAAGGATGATGCAAGTGAAGTTTAGTCTAGTGTGACAAGTTCCAAGATGATACTGTGGAGGGGATTTACATGCTACTCTGCATCTGCTGGTACACTGGTGCCATCTGCTGGTACACTGGTGCCATCTGCTGGTACACTGGTGCCATCTGCTGGTACACTGGTGCCATCTGCTGGTACACTGGTGCCATCTGCTGGTACACTGGTGCCATCTATCTGCTGGTACACTGGTGCCATCTGCTGGTACACTGGTGCCATCTGCTGGTACACTGGTGCCATCTGCTGGTACACTGTGGCCATCTGCTGGTACACTGGTGCCATCTGCTGGTACACTGGTGCCATCTATCTGCTGGTACACTGGTACCATCTACTGGTACACTGGTGCCATCTACTGGTACACTGGTGCCATCTGCTGGTACACTGGTGCCATCTGCTGGTACACTGGTGCCATCTATCTGCTGGTACACTGGTGCCATCTGCTGGTACACTGGTGCCATCTGCTGGTACACTGGTGCCATCTGCCGGTACACTGGTGCCATCTGCTGGTACACTGTGGCCATCTGCCGGTACACTGTGGCCATCTTCCGGTACACTGTGGCCATCTTCCGGTACACTGTGGCCATCTGCCGGTACACTGTGGCCATCTGCCGGTACACTGGTGCCATCTGCCGGTACACTGTGGCCATCTGCCGGTACACTGTGGCCATCTGCCGGTACACTGGTGCCATCTGCTGGTACACTGTGTCCATCTTGGAATGCGTCAACATTATTTCTTCAAAGTCTTTAGGGACTATTGTGATCACCAACATTTGAAGTGAATCTGACTTTTAGTCCACGAGAAGATGTTTTATGATTCTTTTAAGAATTAGCTTTACATAGTCAAACAAGTCAATTGTTAATAGTTTCCTTATTTTTTTTAAAGATATCAATGCCAAACTTTACATGGGTTCATCATGGTCATGGCGTTGATGACCCTAAAAAGTTGAACGTGTTGCTCAAAATTCCTCTGCAATCATCTTCTCCTCATGAACCATAGGTCAGATTCACTCCAGATGTCGTATTTACACTCATTACATCAGTCTCTAATGGTTTGGGGAATAGTTGTTGCCTTTCTGTCACCCTGTGAACCCCGGTCATTGCTGCTCATTACATCAGTCTCTAATGGTTTGGGGAATAGTTGTTGCCTTTCTGTCACCCTGTGAACCCCGGTCATTGCTGCTCATTACATCAGTCTCTAATGGTTTGGGGAATAGTTGTTGCCTTTCTGTCACCCTGTGAACCCTGTTCATTACTGCTTGCAGCTATATTTTCAGCTTGTTATAGCTAGACTGTCTGAACAGTGACACGATCAGCCTGAATGTTTTTCTATATTTCCAGTATAGCTAGACTGTCTGAACAGTGACACGATCAACCTGAATGTTTTTCTATATTTCCAGTATAGCTAGACTGTCTGAACAGTGACACGATCAACCTGAATGTTTTTCTATATTTCCAGTATAGCTAGACTGTCTGAACAGTGACACGATCAACCTGAATGTTTTTCTATATTTCCAGTATAGCTAGACTGTCTGAACAGTGACACGATCAGCCTGAATGTTTTTCTATATTTCCAGTATAGCTAGACTGTCTGAACAGTGACATGATCAGGCTGAATGTTTTTCTATATTTCCAGTATAGCTAGACTGTGTGAACAGTGACACGATCAGCCTGAATGTTTTTCTATATTTCCAGTATAGCTAGACTGTCTGAACAGTGACACGATCAACCTGAATGTTTTTCTATATTTCCAGTATAGCTAGACTGTCTGAACAGTGACACGATCAGCCTGAATGTTTTTCTATATTTCCAGTATAGCTAGACTGTCTGAACAGTGACACGATCAGCCTGAATGTTTTTCTATATTTCCAGTATAGCTAGACTGTGTGAACAGTGACACGATCAGGCTGAATGTTTTTCTATATTTCCAGTATAGCTAGACTGTCTGAACAGTGACATGATCAGGCTGAATGTTTTTCTATATTTCCAGTATAGCTAGACTGTCTGAACAGTGACATGATCAGCCTGAATGTTTTTCTATATTTCCAGTATAGCTAGACTGTCTGAACAGTGACACGATCAGCCTGAATGTTTTTCTATATTTCCAGTATAGCTAGACTGTCTGAACAGTGACATGATCAGCCTGAATGCCTGAGGGAATTTCATTTGAGTTGGAATTTGTGGAATTGTTGGGGATTATATTGAACTGGGAATTGAAATCTTGGAATTGACTTAATTCAATTTCTCTGAATTCTAATGTTATCTCTGATTTCAAAGACTTGGACCTGGAATTTGAGTTGAATTAAATGAGCCCTTTGGTCTTGGCCATGGTGGAGAGTTTGGAAATCTGATTGATTGATTGCTTCTGTGGACAGGTGTCTTTTATACAGGTAACAAACTGAGATTAGGAGCACTCCCTTTAAGAGTGTGCTCCTAATCTCAGCTCGTTACCTGTTGTGATGTCACGAGAGGCTGTGTCCTGGAGGGACGTTACATCCCCCTGAGGTGGCTGCAAACCCAGACAGCTATGGCTCCATCTGCTGGTATGGTCGGGAACTCCACCCTCTATGGCCAATCTTCCCACGCAGCTGAAACAAATGAGGAGCTGATGAGCTGAAGGTTTGGGAAGGGAAGAGACACAGTCTCCAACCTGGGCTCTCTGGAGGACAAGAGTGCTGCACGTCCACTTCCATGAGGAATCTAAGGATTTGGAGATACTTACCTTTGGGAAAAATACTCACCTTTGGATATATGCACCTGTGGAAATACGTGAGAGACATTTGGAAGGACTTTTTGCTGGGTTGGCCACTAGCTGCAACGTGGACTACAGTAAGGCTGGGGAAAAGTTATCTGAGCGAGTGAGAGTTATGACTTTGGATGTGGAAGAGACATCCCTGAACTGTTAACCCTTAAAGAGCCACAAGAGAACAGAATTTTGTTATATTTTCGTTAATTTCCCAAGACCTATAATAAAATCCTTGTTTTGTTTGAACCTTGTCTCCTTGCACTACTTGAGCAATCCCGCTGAAAGCTGTGTAGCCTCTTGTGACGTCACACTGTATAAAAGACACCTGGGAACCAGAAATCTTTCTGATTGAGAGGGGGTCAAATACTTATTTCCCTCATTAAAATGCAAATCAATTTATAACATTTTTGACATGCGTTTCTCTGGATTTTTGTTGTTGTTATTCTGTCTCTCACTGTTCAAATAAACCTACCTTTAAAATTATAGACTGATCATGTCTTTGTCAGTGGGCAAACGTACAAAATCAGCAGGGGATCAAATACTTTTTTCCCTCACTGTATATATTTTTTAAAAGATAAACAGTAGCAGCAGCGTATGTGTGATGAGTCAGAGAGTTAGTGCATAAAGGGTCAGTGCAGATAGTCCGGGTAGCTATTGGTTAACTATTGACTATTATTGATCAGTCTTATGGCTTGGGGATAGAAGCTGTTCAGGGTCCTGTTGGTTCCAGTCTTGGTGCCCTTTAACCCGTCTATTATACATTGTTCTTACAGTCCTCATAATTAGAACACACCCTGACCCCTGACCCCTAACCCCCTTTACAGAGTTGAAGCTTCAGGCGATGATGTTGACCCCCAATGGCCTTCTGAACCCCCGGGCCTCCATGCCCCTCCCACCCACACAGTCACCGTGGCAACAACCGCCACCGCCGTCCCCGTGGCAACGCCCGCCGCTCATCTTTCACACCGTGGCCACGCCCACAACTTGCAACAGCCAATCACGACGGGGCAGCGCCGTCTCTACGGATACAAGCAACGCCCTGGACCCCAGGTCGCCGGTGAGTCACACACACACACACACACACTCTAGACCAGTGGTTCTCAAACCTCTCCTCACAGTTATGTTGTACCTCTGTACTATCTTACCTGACTCACCTGGTCAAGGGCTTGATGATGAGTTGACCAGTTGAATCAGGTGTTAGCTGTGGAATAGATCACATACATGGAACGGCTGGGGGGTCTCCGAGGAGAGGTTCTACAACCACTGTTCTATAACATGGAACGGCTGGGGGGTCTCCGAGGAGGAGAGGTTTGACAACCACTGTTCTATAACATGGAACGGCTGGGGGGTCTCCGAGGAGAGGTTTGACAACCACTGTTCTATAACATGGAACGGCTGGGGGGTCTCCGAGGAGAGGTTTGACAACCACTGTTCTATAACATGGAACGGCTGGGGGGTCTCCGAGGAGAGGTTTGACAACCACTGTTCTATAACATGGAACGGCTGGGGGTCTCCCGAGGAGGAGAGGTTTGACAACCACTGTTCTATAACATGGAACGGCTGGGGGTCTCCGAGGAGAGGTTTGACAACCACTGTTCTATAACATGGAACGGCTGGGGGTCCCAGAGGAGGAGAGAGGTTTGACAACCACTGTTCTATAACATGGAACGGCTGGGGGGTCCCAGAGGAGGAGAGGTTTGACAACCACTGTTCTATAACATGGAACGGCTGGGGGGTCTCCGAGGAGAGGTTTGACAACCACTGTTCTATAACATGGAACGGCTGGGGGGTCTCCGAGGAGGAGAGGTTTGACAACCACTGTTCTATAACATGGAACGGCTGGGGGGTCCCAGAGGAGGAGAGGTTTGACAACCACTGTTCTATAACATGGAACGGCTGGGGGGTCTCCGAGGAGGAGAGGTTTGACAACCACTGTTCTATAACATGGAACGGCTGGGGGGTCCCAGAGGAGGAGAGGTTTGACAACCACTGTTCTATAACATGGAACGGCTGGGGGGGGGGTCCCAGAGGACGAGAGGTTTGACAACCACTGTTCTACAGCGTGCAATATAACATGCTAACACATCCTAATGTCTCTCTGTGCTCTGCTGTGCTCGGTCAGTCTCCGTGGGACAGCCGGCGCTCCAGCTGGTCTTCTATTGGCCGGGGTCCCAGCCTGCAGCAGAGGAAGAGCCAATCCAGCGAGAGGGATTCTCTGCTGTCAGAGGGGGCGGGCTCTGAGTGGTCCAATCCCAGCTGGGGTCGGAGCAGGGAGGAGTCTTTCGACCTCCTGGACCAATCAGAGTACCTGACCGTGCCGATGCTCCGCCCACCTGACTGTAACGGACGACCTTTCGCCTCCCTGACGCAGGGACCCTACGTTACTATAGCGACCACGAGGATGACGAGAGGAGGACGCTGAGGAGGTGAGTCTGTGTATATATCTGGACAGTGTGTATATATCTGGACAGTGTGTATATATCTGGACAGTGTGTATATATCTGGACAGTGTGTATATATCTGGACAGTGTGTATATATCTGGACAGTGTGTATAGCTATATATTATGTGTATATATCTGGACAGTGTGTATATATCTGGACAGTGTGTATATATCTGGACAGTGTGTATAGCTATATATTATGTGTATATATCTGGACAGTGTGTATATATCTGGACAGTGTGTATATATCTGGACAGTGTGTATATATCTGGACAGTGTGTATATATCTGGACAGTGTGTATAGCTATATATTATGTGTATATATCTGGACAGTGTGTATATATCTGGACAGTGTGTATATATATCTGGACAGTGTGTATATATCTGGACAGTGTGTATATATCTGGACAGTGTGTATATATCTGGACAGTGTGTGTATATCTGGACAGTGTGTATATATCTGGACAGTGTGTGTATATCTGGACAGTGTGTATATATCTGGACAGTGTGTATATATCTGGACAGTGTGTATATATCTGGACAGTGTGTATATATCTGGACAGTGTGTATATATCTGGACAGTGTGTATAGCTATATATTATGTGTATATATCTGGACAGTGTGTATATATCTGGACAGTGTGTATATATCTGGACAGTGTGTATATATCTGGACAGGTATATATCTGGACAGTGTATATATCTGGACAGTGTATATATCTGGACAGTGTGTATATATCTAGACAGTGTGTATACATCTGGACAGTGTGTATATATCTGGACAGTGTGTATATATCTGGACAGTGTGTATATTCTGAGTATATCTAGACAGTGTGTATATATCTGGACAGTGTGTATATATCTGGGACAGTGTGTATATATCTAGACAGTGTGTATATATCTGACGAGTGTGTATATATCTGGACAGTGTGTATATATCTGGACAGTGTGTATATATCTAGACAGTGTGTATATATACTCTGACAGTGTGTATATATATCTAGACAGTGTGTATATATATCTAGACAGTGTGTATATATCTGGACAGTGTGTTATATCTAGACAGTGTGTAGTATATCTGGACAGTGTGTATATATCTGGACAGTGTGTATATATCTGGACAGTGTGTATATATCTGGACAGTGTGTATATATCTGGACAGTGTGTATATAGCTGGACAGTGTGTATATATCTGGACAGTGTGTATATATATCTAGACAGTGTGTATATATCTGGACAGTGTGTATATATCTGGACAGTGTGTATATATCTAGACAGTGTGTATATATATCTAGACAGTGTGTATATATATCTAGACAGTGTGTATATATCTGGACAGTGTGTATAATCTGGACAGTGTGTACATATCTGGACAGTGTGTATATATCTGGACAGTGTATATATCTTGGACAGTGTGTATAGCTATATATTATGTGTATATATCTGGACAGTGTGTATATATCTGGACAGTGTGTATATATCTGGACAGTGTGTATATATCTGGACAGTGTGTATATATCTGGACAGTGTGTATATATCTGGACAGTGTGTACATATCTGGACAGTGTGTATATATCTGGACAGTGTGTATATATCTGGACAGTGTGTATATATCTGGACAGTGTGTATATATATCTGGACAGTGTGTATATATCTGGACAGTGTGTACATATCTGGACAGTGTGTATATATCTGGACAGTGTGTATATATCTGGACAGTGTGTATATATCTGGACAGTGTGTATACATCTGGACAGTGTGTATACATCTGGACAGTGTGTATACATCTGGACAGGTGTGTATATATCTGGACAGTGTGTATATATCTGGACAGTGTGTGTAGCTATATATTATGTGTATTGCTGTTGAGGAAATGTTTTCTGTGTGTGTGTGTGTGTGTGTGTTTGGTTTTCCTATCCTTGTGGGGACCAGAAGTCCTCAGGACAGTAAAACAAGGAAAGTGAGGACATTTCTCTGGTCCTCACAAGGAAAAAAAGGCTATTTTAGACTTAGGGGTTAGAATTAGGTTAGGTTTAAATTAGGGTTAGGGTTGGGTTTAGAATTAAGGTTGGGTTTAGAATTAGGTTAGGTTTAGGTTAGGGTTAGGTTTAGAGTTAGGTTGTGTTTAGGGTTAGGGTTAAAATGAGGGTTAGGTTTAGAATTAGGTTAGGTTTAGGTTAGAGTTGGTTTAGAGTTAGGTTAGGGTTTAGAGTTAGGTTAGGAGTTAGGGGTTAGGGAACATTTGATTTAGAATAGGAATCAATAGTTTGGTCCCCACAAGGATAGTAAACAGACGTGTGTATGTGTGTGTCTCACCCTGTGTGTGTTGTGATGTCACGAGAGGCTGTGTCCTGGAGGGACGTTACATCCCCTGAGATGGCTGCAAACCCAGACAGCTATGGCTCCATCTGCTGGTAGGGTCGGGAACTCACCCCCTCTATGGCCAATCTTCCCACGCAGCTGAAACAAATGAGGAGCTGATGAGCTGAAGTTTTGGGAAGGGAAGAGAACACTGAGGGGAGTGTGGGGGTGAAGAGACACAGTCTCCAACCTGGGCTCTCTGGAGGACAAGAGTGCTGCACGTCCACTTCCATGAGGAATATAAGGATTTGGAGATACCTGCACGGGAAATACTCACCTTTGGATATGCACCTGTGGAAATACGTGAGAGACATTTGGAAGGACTTTTGCTGGGTTGGCCACTAGCTGCAACGTGGACTACAGTAAGGCTGGGGAAAAGTTACTGAGCGAGTGAGAATTATGATTTTGGATGTGGAAGAGACATCCCTGAACTGTTAACCCTTAAAGAGCCACAAGAGAACAGAATTTTGTTATATTTTCGTTAATTTTCCAAGACCTATAATAAAAATCCTTGTTTTGTTTGAACCTTGTCTCCTGCACTACTTGGAGCAATCCCGGCTGAAAGCTGTGTAGCGGTCTCGTGACGTCACAGATGGTGGAGAATACGGGACGCCAAGCGATAGTGCATGTCGGAGGAGGATACAAGTTTGATCACCAGTTTTCCAAGTTGGACGTAGTCTGCCGACTGAAATGGAGGACATATTGAAAGCCCTTGTTGCTGGCCTGAAGATGAAGCAAATGTGGTCTCTTGGAGGAGCAAAAGAAAGCCAACCTTCTGAAGGCAGAGGAATTGCAGTTGCGAGACAGAGGGTGGTCCAAAATAGCCAATAAAGGCAAGTGAC